>NC_057808.1:197041999-197340427 GCF_018294505.1 Triticum aestivum | reverse complement strand
CTCCCCCAAACACCAACACACGAGCACATTAACACCCCTCTCTCTTCTAAATTCGGACCCCAATATAGGTCTCTATCACTTTGTCTCTTGGGCATGCACACATCTCTTCCCCCACTCTCTAGCTAGGTCTCCCGGCATCTTGATTTCCCAAGCACACGCACTATGTAGAGTCTATCTTTCCCATACACACAAAACGTCGCCCCCAAACGTCTATCTCCTTAGTTATGTGGTTCTCGCACACTCACCTCACACACCACCCCCATTGCAAAACAAGCACACTTTGTCTCCTTGTGCACCACTCTCCTCTTTCTATCTCTCCCACATGCGGACCCGCCCCAGCTCCTCCCTGTATACATATATGTCGTGACTCTTTCCATAGCTCCCTAATGTATCATCGTTCTCGATCTCGCACATTGTTCTCTACACCATCTATTCTAGATCTCTCATGAAGTCCCTATCACACACACGATGACTCGCTTCCCTTGCGTCTGCGTAGATAGGCCAATTTCAAACAACATCAACATTGTCTCCCTATCTATATGCCATTTATGGACACAAATGCCCCCTCTCTCGCCCCTCTCTTCCTCTCTCTCTCCGTCGCTAGCTCTCTCTCTCGCTCGCTCTCACACCCCTCTCCCACACACAATCGATGTCTCTTCCAAATAGTCTGCTCCCCTCGCCCGCACCCATGCTATCCCGCTACTACACATGTCAGACCATTCCCCCTTCCCTTATACTAGATTTACATCATTAGTGGTCTCTCTACTCCACATACACACACTCCCTCTCGCACACAAACGCGCGCACAAACACACACAGACACGCACAAACACCCATTAATCTGGATCCTCAGCTCTCCCCATGTCCGCATGTGTATCTCGCACACTAACTCTCTAATTATGTATATGTGTCTCCACGTTACACAACACAAAGCCCCATGTACATGTCTCTCTCTATCCTCCACACACATAGACACAAAGAATCTGTTAGCATTGCCTCAGTCTCTAGACATATCACACACGAACACTATCTCTCTCTCTCGCAAACATGCTCAACAAGGGTTTCCCCGTGAATAACTTACCATCTATTCATCAACAGTCGTGGCAGTACGGCGAACACGAGACATGAAAAAGAATAAATCTACATGTGCTTAGACCACCTAGTATGACTACTAGGACTAGAGCAAGCCAAAAAGCGCGCCGCCGTCACCCCTCCTTATCGGCAACGGGAAAACCTTTGTTTTACACAGTCGAGAAGTCATTGTGCTAAGGCCTCACATGCTGAGGCATTGAATAGAATGCAGATGCTAGTTTACGGAAACAAGTATCAATAATACGTTTGTATCTCCATACTTATATTTCTTCTCTCATAAAAAACCGAGTTGGTGATGATGGTACGCGTGCCATCTTGCAATATAGACCGTCTGATCTATATCTAACTAATGGAAATTAAACTAAAAGATACCCGCACCCCTCTCCACATTTGCAGACAAGGCCTTCCCTCATTCATCCTTATCTCGAACAACCTCATTGTTGAGCAATTAAGAAAGGAACTCTCTGGAACAAACTGGCCTGGTGGCTGATAACCCACAAGTATAGGGGATCACAACAGTTTTCGAGGGTAGAGTATTCAACCCAAATTTATTGATTCGACACAAGGGGAGCCAAAGAATATTCTCAAGTATTAGCAGTTGAGTTGTCAATTCAACCGCACCTGGATAACTTAGTATCTGCAGCAAAGTATTTAGTAGCAAAGTAATATGATAGTAGTGGTAACGGTAGCAAAAGTAATATTTTTTGCGTTTTGTAGTGATTTTAACAGTAGCAACGGAAAAGAAATAAGCGAAGAACAATATGTGAAAAGCTCGTAGGCATTGGATCGGTGATGGAGAATTATGCCGGATGCGGTTCATCATGTAACAATCATAACATAGGGTGACACAGAACTAGCTCCAATTCATCAATGTAATGTAGGCATGTATTCCGAATATAGTCATATGTGCTTATGGAAAAGAACTTGCATGACATCTTTTGTCCTACCCTCCCGTGGCAGCGGGGTCCTAATGGAAACTAAGGGATATTAAGGCCTCCTTTTAATAGAGTACTGGAACAAAGCATTAGCACATAGTGAATACATGAACTCCTCAAACTATGGTCATCACCGGGAGTGGTCCTGATAATTGTCACTTTGGGGTTGCTGGATCATAACACATAGTAGGTGACTATAGACTTGCAAGATAGGATCAAGAACTCACATGTATTCATGAAAACATAATAGGTTCAGATCTGAAATCATGGCACTCGGGCCTTAGTGACAAGCATTAAGCATAGCAAAGTCATAGCAACATCAATCTCAGAACATAGTGGATACTAAGGATCAAACCGTAACAAAACTAACTCGATTACATGATAGATCTCATCCAACCCATCACCATCCAGCAAGCCTACGATGGAATTACTCACGCACGGCAGTGAGCATCATGAAATTGGTGATGGAGGATGGTTGATGATGACAATGGCGACGAACCCCCCTCTCAGGAGCCCCGAACGGACTCCAGATCAGCCCTCCTGAGAGGTTTTAGGGCTTGGCAACGGCTCCGTATCGTAAAACGCGATGAATCCTTCTCTCTGATTTTTTTCTCCCCGAAAGTGAATATATGGAGTTGGAGTTGAGGTCGGTGGAGCGTCAGGGGGCCCACGAGGTAGGGGGCGCGCCCCCACCCTCGTGGGCAGGGTGGGGGCCCCCTGATGTGGATTTTTCTTTCGGTATTTTTCTTATTTTCCAAATAGATGTTCCGTGGAGTTTCAGGTCATTCCGAGAACTTTTGTTTCTGCACATAAATAACACACCATGGAAAGTCTGCTGAAAACAGCGTCAGTCCGGGTTAGTTCCATTCAAATCATGCAAGTTAGAGTCCAAAACAAGGGCAAAAGTGTTTGGAAAAGCAGATACGACGGAGACGTATCAACTCCCCCAAGCTTAAACCTTTGCTTGTCCTCAAGCAATTCAGTTGATAAACTGAAAGTGATAAATAAAAACTTTTATAAACGATGTTTGCTCTTGTTGTTGTAAATATGTAAAGCCAGCATTCAAGTTTTCAGCAAAGATTATGACTAACCACATTCACAATAACTCTTAGGTCTCATGTTTACTCATATCAATGGCATAATCAACTAGCGAGCCATAATAATAAATCTCGGATGACAACACTTTCTCAAAACAATCATAATATGATATAACAAGATGGTATCTCGCTAGCCCTTTCTGAGACCACAAAACATAAATGCAGAGCACCTTTAAAGATCAAGGACTGACTAGACATTGTAATTCATGGTATAAGAGATCCAGTAATAGTCATACCCAATATAAATTAATAGTGATGGATGCAAATGAGAGTTGCGCTCTCCAGCTAGTGATTTTTAATAAGAGGGTGATGACTCAACATAAAAGTAAATAGATAGGCCCTTCACAGAGGGAAGCAGGGATTTGTAGAGGTGCCAAAGCTCGGTTTTGAAATAGAGATAAATAATATTTTGAGCGGCATACTTTCATTGTCAACATAACAACCAAGAGATGGCGATATCTTCCATGCTACACACATTATAGGCGGTTCCCAAATAGAATGGTAAAGTTTATACTCCCCCTCCACCAATAAGCATCAATCCATGGCTTGCTCGAAACAACGAGTGCCTCCAACAAGCAACAGTCCCAGGGGGAGTTTTGTTTGCAATTATTTTGATTTAGTTTGCATAAAGCATGGGACTGGGCATCCCGGTGACCAGCCATTTTCTCGTGAGTAAGGAGCGGAGTCCACTCCTCTTGAGAATGACCCGCCTAGCATGGAAGATACGGACAACCCTAGTTGATACAGGAGCTATTCGAGCATACAAAACAGAATTTTATTTGAAGGTTTAGAGTTTGGCACATACAAATTTACTTGAAACGGCAGGTAGATACCGCATATAGGAAGGTATAGTGGACTCGTATGGAATAACTTTGGGGTTTAAGGGATTGGATGCACAAGCAGTATTCCCGCTTAGTACAAGTGAAGGCTAGCAAAAGACTGGGAAGCGACCAACTAGAGAGCGACAACAGTCATGAACATGCATTAAAATTAATAAACATTGAGTGCAAGCATGAGTAGGATATAATCCACCGTGAACATAAATACCGTGAAGGCTATGTTGATTTTGTTTCAACTACATGTGTGAACATGTGCCAAGTCAAGTCACTTAAATCATTCAAAGGAGGATACCACACCCACCATACCACATCACAACCATTTTAATAGCATGTTGGCACGCAAGGTAAACCATTATAACGCATAGTAATCAAGCATGGCACGAGCAACTATGATCTCTAATTGTCATTGCAAACATGTTTATTCATAATAGGCTGAATCAGGAACGATGAACTCATCATATTTACAAAAACAAGAGAGGTCGAGTTCATACCAGCTTCTCTCATCTCAGTCAGTCCATCATATATCGTCATAATTGCCTTTCACTTGCACGATCGAACGATGTGAATAATAATAAGAGTGCACGTGCATTGGACTAAGCTGGAATCTGCAAGCATTCAATAAACAGGAGAAGACAAGGCAATATGGGCTCTTGGTTAAATCAACAATAATGCATATAAGAGCCACTTCAACAATTTAATTATGGTCTTCTCCTATCGGCCCCCAAAGAAAAGAAAGGAAATAAAACTATTTACACGGGAGAGCTCCCAACAAGCAAAAGAAGAACGGGAAATCTTTTTGGGTTTTCTTTTTGATTATTACTACTACAGCAAGAAAAGTAAACTAACTAAAAGCTACACTAATTTTTTTTGTTTTTCTTAAAGTTTATTAAAAACACAAGAAGAAAGCAGGAAAAAGAAAAAAAATAAACTAGCATGGATATTACAGTGAAAGAGTATGAGCACCGACATCTAGCAATGAGTGTGTGTAAACATAAATGTAATGTCGGTGAGAAATACGTACTCCCCCAAGCTTAGGCTTTTGGCCTTAGTTGGTTTATTGCCACGGATGGCCTGGCGGATATCCATAGCTGTAGCCAGGGTCGTACTGAGCTGCGGCAATTATTGCCTCCTGGGCTGCAGCGTGGCGGCGAGGTGCCTCCGCCCTCCTCTCGTACTCATCTGCCTCCTCTCTGGTAATAACATATCTTCCTTTTGCCTGATAATCAAAGAAGGCAGGAGCAGGGAGAGTAATACGGACAGCACGACGTTTGTCAAAGATTAAGCGATACCGGAGAGGTGATTCATTCCTCTCGATAAACTGGCGGTGGACCATAGCATTATAGTCTAAATAAGTAGGAGGAAACTCAATATCATCCTAACGAATGTCCACACCAAGAAAATCAGCTAAGCGGGTTGCATAAATTCCTCCAAAGAAATCTCCATTAAATCTATTATGGTGCAACCTACGTGCAACAATGGCTCCCAAGTTATAAGTTTTGTCTCCTAATACAGCACTCCTAAGAATACTGAGATCAGGGACACACATGTGA
This sequence comes from Triticum aestivum, assembly GCF_018294505.1. Taxonomy (NCBI): domain Eukaryota; kingdom Viridiplantae; phylum Streptophyta; class Magnoliopsida; order Poales; family Poaceae; genus Triticum; species Triticum aestivum. The sequence goes on along the minus strand of NC_057808.1, from coordinate 197,334,914 downwards.
CATGCTTCATCTTTACCATTTATGCACCTACCTATGAAGAGAGCGAAATAATGTATAGCGGGAAAATGAATGCTCCCTATGGTAGCTTGTGCTATATCTCTAGATTCCCCCACAGTTATACTAGCAAGAAATTTCTAAATTCAGATTTGCGAGGTTCACTAGCACTACCCCATTGTGGAAGTTTGCAAGCAGTGGTAAAATCCGCTAAGTCCATGGTATAAGATTTTTCATAAAGATCAAACAGGACGGTTGGAGAATTACGCGAAGATGAAAATTCAAACCTCCTCACACATGTACTAGTGAGATAGTGGTACTAGCGGCACTTCTCTACCTCGAAGCTCACAAGATCAGCGTTACGCAAATATGCATTAAATTCTTCCTTGATTCCCGCTCGATCCATAAAGTTTTCTGAAGGCCATTCACAAGGCCGCATTGGAGTGTCCCTTGGTGGCTCATCGTCAGCATCACGCATTGCCAGCCTGGGTCCTTGCTTCCTTGAAGAACCACCTTGGAACATTTTCCTAAGCATATTTCTTACTCTGAAAAATTTCTGAAATTTTTAGTAACTTCAAATAAAATTAAACCAAACTCAACAAAATTGATAGCAACTACTCCTACAAGTGCCTAGAGACTATATCATGCATTAGAACTACTTGGAACCATATAAATTTGACATGCAAGCTCAAGAACATGGTCACCTAGGCAGCACAAATTTGCAATGAATAAAGCACTAGAGCAAAAACTAATTGGACCAATGGAGGAGTCACATACCAGGGAACAATCCCCCGAAGCAGTTTTGTGAGAGGTGCTTTGAGCAAGGAGATCGAGAATCGCAGCAAAATGAGCTAGAACTCGTGCTTGAGCTGGATATTGGTGTTTGTGGGAGGAAGAAGGAGTGTGTGGGTGCAGGAATAAGTGGAGGGGAGCCACTATGGGCCCACGAGGTAGGGGGCGGACCCAGGGGGGTAGGGCGCGCCCTCCACCGTCGTGGCCAGGTGCTTGCCCCTCCTGCAGTGTTCTCAGTGCCAGATATTCTCAAATATTCCAGAAAAAATCATATTCCATTTTCAAGGCATTTGGAGAACTTTTATTTTTGGGGTATTTTTATATTGCACGGATAAATCAGGAAACAGGCAGAAAAATACTATTTTTACTTTATTTCAACTAAATAACAGAAAGTAGAAAGATGGTACAGAAGGTTGTGCCTACTAGTTTCATCCATCTCATGCTCATCAAAAGGAATCCACTAACAAGGTTGATCAAGTCTTGTTAACAAACTCATTCCGAATAACATGAAACCGGAGAAATTTCGAATAACACTATGTTACCTCAACGGGGATATGCACATCCCCAACAATAAGAATATCATATTTCTTTTTGACAGTAGGAAGAGGAAATTCAAAACCTCCAAATATAATCGATGGAATTTTTCCAATAGAATTGATACTACGAACTTGAGGTTGTTTCCTCGGAAAGTGTACCGTATGCTCATTACCATTAACATGAAAAGTGACTTTGACTTTGTTGCAATCAATAACAGCCCCCACTTTATTCAAAAAGGGTCTTCCAAGAATAATAGACATACTATCGTCCTCGGGAATATCAAGAATAAAAAAGTTCGTTCAAATAGTAACGTTTGCAACCACAACAGGCACATCCTCACAAATACCGATAGGTATAGCAGTTGATTTATTAGCCATTTGCAAAGATATTTCAGTAGGTGTCAACTTATTCAAATCAAGTCTACGATTTAAAGAGAGAGGCATAACACTAACACCGGCTCCAAGATCACATAAAGCAGTTTTAACATAGTTTCTTTTAATGGAGCATGGTATATTGGGTACTCCTGGATCTCCTAGTTTCTTAGGTATTCCACCCGTAAAAGTATAATTAGCAAGCATGGTGGAAATCTCAGCTTCATGTATCTTTCTCTTATTTGTAACAATATCTTTCATATACTTAGCATAATGATTCATTTTGAGCATATCAGTTAATCGCATACGCAAAAAGATAGGTCTAATCATTTCAGCAAAGCGCTCAAAATCCTCATCATCCTTTTTCTTGGATGGTTTGGGAGGAAAAGGCATAGGTTTCTGAACCCATGGTTCCCTTTCTTTACCATGTTTCCTAGCAACAAAGTCTCTCTTATCATAACGTTGATTCTTTGATTCTGGGTTATCAAGATCAACAACAGGTTCAATTTCTACATCATTGTCATTACTAGGTTGAGCATCATCATGAACATCATCATTAACATTTTCATTGGGTTCATGTTCATTACCAGATTGTGTTTCAGCATCAGAAATAGAAATATCATTTGGATTCTCAGGTGGTTCAGCAATAGGTTCACTAGAAGCATGCAAAGTCCTATCATTTTTCTTTTTCTTCTTTTTAGAAGGACTAGGCGAATCAATATTATTTCTCTGAGAATCTTGCTCAATTCTCTTAGGGTGGCAATCAGGATACAAAGTTTCCTGAGTCATTCTACCAGTTCTAGTAGCCACTCTAACAGCATAATCATTTTTCTTACTATTCATTTCATTGAGCAAATCATTTTGAGCCTTAAGTACTTGTTCTACTTGAGTGGTAACCATAGAAGCATGTTTAGTAATGAGTTTAAGTTCACCTTTAACATTAGCCATATAATCACCCAAGTGTTCAGTCATATAAGCATTTTGTTTTAATTGTCTACCAAAATAAGCATTGAAATCTTCTTGCTTAACCATAAAGTAATCAAACTCATCCAAGCATTGGCTAGCAATTTTAGTAGGAGGGATTTCAGCTTTATCATATCTATAGAGAGAATTTACCTTTACTACCTGTGTCGGGTTATCAAGACCACGAGTTTCTTCAATAGGTAATGGATTAAGATCATATGTTTCTTCAACAGGCGGTAAATTAAGACCATGTATTTCTTCAATAGGAGGTAAATTCTTAACATCTTCAACTTTAATACCCTTTTCTTTCATAGATTTCTTTGCCTCTTGCATATCTTCCGGACTGAGAAATAGAACACCTCTTTTCTTTGGAGTTGGTTTAGGAATAGGCTTAGGAATTGCCCAATTATTTTCATTTGTCAACATATTATTCAATAGAATTTCAGCTTCATCCGATGTTCTTTCCCTGAAAACAGAACCAGCACAACTATCTAGGTAATTTCTGGAAGCATCGGTTAGTCCATTATAAAAGATATGAAGTATTTCATTTTTCTTACGAGGATGATCAGGCAAAGCATTAAGTAACTTGAGAAGCCTCCCCCAAGCTTGTGGGAGACTCTCTTCTTCAATTTGCACAAAATTGTATATTTCCCTCAAAGCAGCTTGTTTCTTATGAGCAGGGAAATATTTAGCAGAGAAGTAATAAATCATATCCCAGGGACTACGCACACAACCAGGATCAAGAGAATTAAACCATATCTTAGCATCACCCTTTAATGAGAAGGAAATATTTTAAGGATATATAGGTAGCGAGATTTCTCATCATTAGTGAATAGGGTGGCTATATCATTTAATTTAGTAAGATGTGCCACAACAGTTTCAGATTCATAGCCATGAAAAGGATCAGATTCAACCAAAGTAATTATATCAGGATCAACAGAGAATTCATAATCCTTATCAGTAACACAGATAGGTGAAGTAGCAAAAGCAGGGTCAGGTTTCATTCTATCATTAAGAGATTGCTGCTTCCATTTAGCTAATAACCTCTTGAGTTCATATCTATCTTTGCAAGCTCAAATAGCTAAAGTAGCTTCTTTATCAAAAACATAACCCTTAGGAATAACAGGCAAGTCTTCATCATCACTTTCATCAATATAATCAGTTTCAATAATTTCTTTCTCTCTAACCCTAGCAATTTGTTCATCAAGAAATTCACCAAGTGGCACAGTAGTATCAAGCATAGAAGTAGTCTCATCATAAGTATCATGCATAGCAGAACTGGCATCATCAATAGCATGCGACATGTCAGAACGAATAGCAGAAGCAGGTTTAGGTGTCGCAAGCTTACTCAATACAGAAGGTGAATCAAGTGCAGAGCTAGATGGCAGTTCCTTACCTCCCCTCGTACTTGAGGGATAAATTGTTGTCTTAGCGTCTTTCAAGTTCTTCATAGTGACCAGCAGATATAAATCCCAAGTGACTCAAAGAATAGAGCTATGCTCCCCAGCAACGGCGCCCGAAAATAGTCTTGATAACCCACAAGTATAGGGGATCGCAACAGTTTTCCAGGGTAGAGTATTCAACCCAAATTTATTGATTCGACACAAGGGGAGCCAAAGAATATTCTCAAGTATTAGCAGCTGAGTTGTCAATTCAACCGCACCTGGATAACTTAGTATCTGCAGCAAAGTATTTAGTAGCAAAGTAATATGATAGTAGTGGTAACGGTAACAAAAGTAACGGTAGCAAAAGTAATATTTTTGGTGTTTTGTAGTGATTGTAACAGTAGCAACGGAAAAATAAATAAGCGAAGAACAATATGTGAAAAGCTCGTAGGCATTGGATCGGTGATGGAGAATTATGCCGGATGCGGTTCATCATGTAACAATCATAACATAGGGTGACACAGAACTAGCTCCAATTCATCAATGTAATGTAGGCATGTATTCCGAATATAGTCATACGTGCTTATGGAAAAGAACTTGCATGGCATCTTTTGTCCTACCCTCTCGTGGCAGCGGGGTCCTAATGGAAACTAAGGGATATTAAGGCCTCCTTTTAAAAGAGTACCGGAACAAAGCATTAGCACATAGTGAATACATGAACTCCTCAAACTATGGTCATCACCGGGAGTGGTCCCGATTATTGTCACTTCGGGGTTGCCGGATCATAACACATAGTAGGTGACTATAGACTTGCAAGATAGGATCAAGAACTCACATATATTCATGAAAACATAATAGGTTCAGATCTGAAATCATGGCACTCGGGCCCTGGTGACAAGCATTAAGCATATCAAAGTCATAGCAACATCAATCTCAGAACATAGTGGATACTAGGGGTCAAACCCTAACAAAACTAACTCGATTACATGATAGATCTCATCCAACCCATCACTGTCCAGCAAGCCTACGATGGAATTACTCACGCACGGCGGCGAGCATCATGAAATTGGTGATGGAGGATGGTTGATGATGACGATGGCGACGAATCCCCCTCTCCGGAGCCCCGAACGGACTCCAGATCAGCCCTCCCGAGAGGTTTTAGGGCTTGGCGGCGGCTCCGTATCGTAAAACGCGATGAATCCTTCTCTCTGATTTTTTTTCTCCCCGAAAGTGAATATATGGAGTTGGAGTTGAGGTCGGTGGAGCGTCAGGGGGGCCACGAGGTAGGGGGGCGCGCCGAAGGATGGCAATTTTTATCCATGGACATGGATACCCGCTGATATCCGACCTAAATGGGCAGGGTTTGGATATGCTTTTGTGTCCACGGGTCATACCCGAATCCGACCCGACTAATCATGGATAGGGCATGGATATTATTTTAAACCCGTGGGCATACCCAAACCCGACCCGATATTCCAATATTCCCCCCATAAATTTCATTTATCTAAATTTGAAGGAAAATTGCCCAATCCCCATCATGACTTATTTACTCCACCGCCCCTTCTCATTCTCCTATCTCCTAATTAAACGACTGGTCGTTAAGACGTTTGTCTCCTCGGCTTACTCGCCACGCAACCATAGGTATAGCAGGCGCCGCCTGCTTTGCACATATGATGCATCACTAAAGAAGCAATGCCAAACGCATCGGTACTTATGCTCCATAGATCCTCTCAAACCCTCCCTCTCAACTTTTACTAGCACGCATGACGCGGCAGACCAGCAGTGCACATGTGCATCGGCCGCGCGGCGCAAGGCTGTGCCTGTGGGGCGGAGCATGCCGACCAAGAGCGTGACGGCGTACAAGAGCGCTGCAGCGCGGAGTAGCACGAGCTCAATGGCTCAACAAGGTGGGTGTAGTCCAGGATGAAGAGCAGGACTGCCTCTAGGAGCCGACAACCATGCCAAACAGCCGGCTTTCATGCAGTTGGGGTAATATATAATATTCTTGTTCCATGTCCTATACGTGGCCTGTGACTGTAAAGTGCACTATTAATTTGCAAGAAATATTTTACTGCCACCAACTTGTTCGTGACTTCTTGCAAACTATTTCTTGGAACTGCACTATTAATTTAAGCAAAGATTTATATTTATATTGATAGAATACTTTTCGTTGATAAGTTGGTGGCAGTAAAGTATGATTATCATTTTCCAAACCAATCAATTTTATTGTTTAGACACATGGAATGATCTGTAGAAGTGCACATGAGTTCAGAAAAATCTGTAGAAGTGCAGATATGCATGCTATTTAGTAATTATTTTTGATCAAATAAGTCAGATTCCATCTAATGTACATTCATGCTGATTGATGAGGAAGAGATCTCATACTCTGTACTCTGTCCTGTTAGTCTTGTGTTGCTTGTTTGGTCAAACAAGGGATGTACCTTGGTTCTCTTAAATTGAAAGGTAATATATACTTTTTTTCATGTATAGCTCAATGGCTTGTGATGATGGAGTACACTACCATGACATCTAATTCTCAAGCTACCAGCACGGGAGCATCAAAAGGTCATGGTGATAAGGGAAATAAGGGAAATCACACATTAGAGAATTTCTGAGCTTATTTGATGTTGTGCACTTGTGCTATGTCATTTTTTGCGAAAATTTGATAGCTTATATGATTGTTATGCTACATGTTATTTACTAAGGTGTACATGCGTTCAAATGATCCGGTGGATATCCATACCCGACGGATCCATCGGGTTTGGACATGGACACCACTTTTCACCCCTGGGTTTTTTCGTGGGCAGGCAGAGAATGTCTTCATGGACTTGGATATGGATTGAATATTGTTCAACCCGATCCAAACCCGACCCATTGCCATCCTTAGGCGCGCCCTAGGGGGGCAGGCGCGCCCCCACCCTCATGGGCAGGGTGTGGGCCCCCTGACGTGGATTTTTCTTCCGGTATTTTTCTTATTTTCCAAATAGATGTTCCGTGGAGTTTCAGGTCATTCCGAGAACTTTTGTTTCTGCACATAAATAACACCATGGAAAGTCTGCTGAAAACAGCGTCAGTCCGGGTTAGTTCCATTCAAATCATGCAAGTTAGAGTCCAAAACAAGGGCAAAAGTGTTTGGAAAAGTAGATACGACGGAGACGTATCAGTGGCTGCTGCCGGCGTCGTCAATCCCCATGCCTCCGCTCAGTCCGACCACCAATCACCACCACGCCCCACTCCTCTTCACATTATCTCCTATTTCTCGAGATATCATTAGTTTTTACACATGGGATTACTCCCGCATGGGTCAATCACAACGTGTGTTTTTATAAAAAATGCATCTTGATGTTCCGTGCAATGCACGGATCTTGCTAGTACTCCTACAGAAGACTAAGTTGGTGATGATGGTGTGTCTGCCATCTGTCGTTTGTCACCATTAGATCTACATCTAACGACTGTGAGGTAAGTTGTTGCCTTTTCTCACAAACATCCCACTTGTCTACCAATTTGCAGAAAAACCCACAATTAGTATCTTAAAACCAACCACATCCCTCCCTAACCTCACCAAAACAGCCCAAGGAATATATTCTAATTGAAACATAATATATCTCTAGTGATATACGTATATCAAAATTAGAGTGTTTTGTATCAAGTTTGTGAATAAGTATTATTCTAGTTATGATTCGTTGCAACGCACATGAACATTGCTAGTATTTCCAACCATGCAATTTTTTCCCCTAGTATTCCATAGTTTCGAGTTTTCCATCAACATATTAGTCACTCATGGTTGATATTTACTTTCAATCATGTACACATATGCACTATGTAACTAGCATTTCTTATTGGGTTCCAAAGCTTAACTTTCACTCCTACTTACAATATGTAGAGTATTTAACAAAAAACTACCACTTTCAACCAGCCCTAGGAAGAATCTATTGTACAAAAAATAGCAAAAACATACCCAAAATTTCTTAATCCACGCCAAAAACTACTACCTACCGATTAGGTTAGTTTAAACCCATTTATGACAGGGTTGGCCCACACGTCCGTGCTGACGAGGCAGCTTAAACCAACAAATTTTGTTTGACCGTTGACACGAGGGACCCACATCTGACCTTCTATCCTGTTATTCCACCTCAAATCATTATTTTTCCTGAACATTACTTCAAACAGTACTGATGCGTGTTCATCGGTAGCGCCGGTGATGAGCGAGTTGGCCTCCGCTCCGTCGGACGGGCCGAACGTCGCGCTGGCCTCCGCATGGGTTGGCAGGCTGGCCCAAGCGTGACTCACGAGCGAGCAAGCCGCCGCGCTGGCCTTCGCTCGAGCCAGATGGCTGGCCTTAGCGCGGCGCACGGGAGCAAGCCGCCGCGCCGCCGTGCCAATCTAGCTAGCAAACATTGCAGACAAGCAGCTGGATGGAGGTATCTTGGCTAGCTAGCGGCCACGAGCGCCGGACGGAGCTGGCATCCGGGCTGCCACAAGATGGGCTCCGCACCGCCGACGGTTTTGACCTCGCCTTCTGCCGGCGGCGGTAGCTGCGTCCCATGGCCGAGGATGACTAGGTGGACGGGCAGGAGGTAGGAGGTCACTCGGGGATTTTTGTGCAGACTGACATGTAGGTCCCATAAGTCATAACGCCCGGTCGAATAGAAGTCGTTGACTTAATGGGCGACATGGGCCCTGTTTGGATACTCTAAGTCAGAGGTTAGATTCTACCCTGAACTAACTCTAACCAAAGTGGTGTTTTGATGGCAGGGTTAGATTGACAACAAATGTATCCAAACAGGGCCATGGGTTGAAACGTGCCTATAACAGCACTTTGTAGAGTAGTCGTTTCTTGGTAGGGCTGGTTGGTAAGAGCATGTACAATGGTTGATAAGGTAGTCTTATCTTAAGTCTGCCACGTATGCAAGTGGTAGTAGTTTCTTGGCATTATTAGTGGTTTCTTGCATTATTAGGGGTTTCTTGTAAGGAACAATGTACTACTAGCGACAAAAGGCGATTCTAGGTTGCATTGTACTCCAACGAGTACTACTAGTGGTCGCGGGAGTGTATACCTCGTTTTGTGGGTTCGATCCCGGCCAAACGCACGACGGCCTTTTTTTAAATAGTAACTTCGCTGCGAGCCAATATTTTACACGGGTAGTTTGAGTTTTGAAGTCAAACGGACGTGCGGCACCACAATCTGGGTGCACTGGATAGCCTAGCCACATGAACGGGTTTTCCTTCCCAGCATCTCGTGGCTCGCGTGCTCTCCCTAGCCGCACCTCGCTTGCAGCTTCCTCATCAGCTAGTAGCATATTTAAACTAGCGCCTCCCAATTAAGCCAGAGGAGCCGGAAATGCCTGGCGGGGCATTGGGAACTGTGCAATATGGCTCTGTACGTAAAGTTCTCTACTACTACTCTATAGCTTGTGGCGTTGCACGCATGGACTTCACTCCATTATCAGCTCTACTATAAAAGAAATTCCTCTTGACGTGTTTTTTTGAAACGGAGGCAAAAGCTTTGCTTCATCTCATTCATAAAGAAGGAACTACTAACAAAGTTCGACGAGATCCATTACACCTCCACAAATGGAAGCGAAAAGCCTAGTCTCGCTGTATCAAATAACTCAAATGTTCTGCCCCCGCAGTAACCGTCGCTGATAAACAGGTTGCTAGTGTGTGCGTGAGAGGAGCGGCTGAGTAGGCCAGCTACATGAGAGGAGCAGCTGAATAGAGCACCGAGAGTACCCACTAGGCCACTACGTAGGTGTACTTTCCCTGCATTGATAGTACATCGATGGTTCTAGAGAATAGTATTACCCTCCACATCCAATTGTAGCTCCTTGGCCCTGAGATTCAAGAGTTCAAAACGGGTGCACTATACTAGAAGTACAGTACATCGCACTACTAGTTGAGAAAGTAGTACTAGTACTGCTACAGTACGAGTACGTACTCCTCCGTCACATAATGTAAGACGTTTTTTGACACTAGTTGGCGTGTACAAAAAATAGCAAAAACATACCCAAAATTTCTTAATCCACGCCAAAAACTACTAGCTAGTGCCAAAAATTTCTTACTAGTGCTATTATTTACAGTATAATGCAATCCCATAACGTCCCATACTGCTAGTACTAGTAGTAAATAATAGCCTCGCCCCTTCGCTAAGGAACGATCTACAGTTGGAAGGGACGAGGCCCTGCGGTTACTACGCTCTTATCTCTTCCTCGCCAGTCCCCCCGAAGAGAAGGCAGTTTGTCGCTGCTCCCATGGATTCGCCAGGGGGTTCTCCTCCTCGTCGGGGCTGGGAGATCTTGGACGACGATCCTCTGGGAGAAATCGCACGCCGTTCCGACGTCCTCACCGCCGCAAGACTCGGTCTTTCCTGCACCAACTTTTTCAAGACGATGCTTAAAATGGCTTGGGAAAAGGCCATGCTTGTTGGTCTTCCATGCGTCCTCGAGGAGAAGGTTCTTCTATGGGACAATCCTTCGAACAGTCCACCGCTCCCTGGCCATGGTTGCCCGTTGACTCCGCTAGAGTTGCCAACGTTGAGAGGTAGTCGGATTTTGTCTCATGAGAAGGTCAGTAATGGAGTTTGATCATGTAGTACTTAGTTATTCCATTTCCATCCCGTAATTACTCCGTTGCCCACTGTCTTATATATAGGTCTGGGTCGGTGCCAACGAAGATTGGCTTGCATACCTCCGACCGGATACCACCATCATTTTGCACAACATCCACAGCAGTGCGGCCATTCCGGTAAACCCCTTCTCCACCATTGGGTTCGGCCTTCCGGACTGGCTGGGCTTGAATACGTATGATGATGCCTACTTGAGATTGAAGAAGTAGCAATTGCGGACCCGCCGACAAAGCGGCGCGGCTACGACGATTACTATCTCATCGCGGTGTTCGACATAAGGATTGCCATCAATGCAAGAGGCAGTAACGGCAGAGGCTGGCGCATGTTGGCAGCGACAGATTTGTACCCCTACACGTTCGACGACGCCGTGCACCATCTAGACGCATCTTCGCGGTGACAAGCCAGGGGACTTGTTTCATCTGGTTGCCATCCTACGGTACGGGAGATTACAAACGGAATGCACAAACCATCATTTACATCCCTAACGGTACTCCATTATTTTGTAGGGACCAGTCATCCCGGGATCAAAATAAGATTGACGATCCTGGATGTGCATTTGTATCCGTGATTCGGTCTAACCTGGAACCTTGTAGCTGACTTTGGCATATTGGGATCAACTATCTTAGCAGTCGTTACCCATGGTACCACTTATGTGCAACATGGTCACACAACCTACCATGATCGGACTGTCACCATCTACCCAGGTATTCCATTTTTTAACCCTCTCGCCTTCTCTTTCATTGTTGTACTAGTACTATACTTACGTACTAGTAGGAGTACTTTTTACCTTGGAGGACGCGTATAGCTAGCTAGGCCCTTGAAGACTTGAACCCACTAGCTGCCACCATTTTTGTTTTTCCATGTCTTACTATCTCATCCATGTAGCCAAGAGTGGCTATATATAATAAGCCGGTTATTTTACTTCCTCTAAACCGAAGTAGTACTATTTGCTGCACAGTATTACTGACCGCCATATTTGAGCACAGCATTATTATGCATGGACCTTGACTATGTACGTCACCATGTGTCCAGATCTGAGATGCCGCGTGTACCAGATGAACGGCGCCGAGTTCGATCCCCGTGACGCTACGTAGGTGCCGAGGAACACTCTTGGAGAGTACTCGCTTTTCATTGGGGACAGCTACCCCATTGTGAAGGGGATGCCACCTTCTGTGCACGACACGGAAGGTCTGCCGTTCATGAAGCATGGTTGTGTCTTCAGTGCGCACCGCCAGATGAACGACATGTTGGGACACGCTATCCCTGATTTATGCCGCTTCAGCTTGGATGAGTCTCCATCGTGTGGAACCGGACTAGAAAGCTGCGACAATGATTCCCGTTGCCCACTGCTATGGATCGTGCCATCCATGAAGAACACCTGGGACTGGAACCTGGAGGAGGACATGTAGCCCATCTATAACGTGTAAGTGGAGTACGGTAAATTGTGAACGGTAGCGCTGTGAATATATGTAGACTAGTCGTGCACAAATTTATCACATGAATTGGAGATGAACTTGTGTGGCATACTGGCATTTGTCCTTTAGAATTTATTACTAGTAAATGTGTTATGTGTACGTGCAACTTGTGTGGTTGTTGCACGGGCTCCAACACACTCTTTGTGAAAAAAAGGTGGCACATGTTTGGATATACGTGACGTGGCGGCATCATACAGTAGCATCGTTCGCTATAGTTGTAGTACGCTCCTACTAGGACGACAACTCCTATAAAACCTTGCGCTTGGCTCTTTGCCTCTTCGGGAGGTTCAACAATTCGTACTCGTGTGAACCTTGCACTTGGCTCTTCGCCTCTTCGGAAGGTCCAACAATGATGATACTACAGTACACATTATGCTTCTGGCAATCTGACACCGATTGAACTATTGCACGTCCACCGCGAGGGCGAGGGTGAGGGAGAGGGAGAGGGAGCGGGCGCTGTAGTCAAAACCCTCTCCTCGTCCTGCGAACCACCGCGCGCGTGGGCGAGGGAGAGGTGTAGTAAGCAAGCTTCTCCTCGTTCGGCGAGTTGACGGGACACATCAAAGCAGTACTAGTACTAGTCCATACTGCGTCCTTTCCGGTTAATATGGATTAATTTGAAACGAGAAAAATACATTGGCGGTCAATGTATGTAACAATACGCTCTTTACGGTCACTATATATAGCTTTGCGGTGATTATACGATCACTAGCTCATCGTAGAGCACCGTATTGCACCCTACTAACCGGCCACATAGTCGACGTGGCACTTTGTTGACTGGTTAAATTGTCACCTAGTTTCTGGGTCCCACCTATTAGTTGGCAGAGCAAAGAAATAAGCTAAAAACAAAGAGTGTAGTACATCTACACTTCCAATGCATTTAGCCTTTAATCTAAATCGATATTGATTGACTAATGCACCAACTTGTGCTCTAGGTATAGGCTACATGTCTATCCTTAATTACATCATGCAACGACCTTCATTTAATCTTCTTCCCTCAATGGTCGCATGCAGACATAAGTCTGCTACTTTTGGGCGTTAATTATGCCCTGGTCAATGTGTAAATCCCTAAATGTATAGTCTTTCACTGACGTAGGGAGTAGGTTGAGCACTTGAGCGTGAGCGTGTGTGTTGCGTCGTGTGCTGTGTGCCGCATGGGTGCGTGAGTGTTGCATGCGTCCATGTGTATGTGTGAGTGTTGCATGATGCATGCGTGCATGGGGCTTACTCCCTCCCATTGAAATGTTCATATTTCAAGCTTCCTCTGTTCCCTCCATATGGCGATACTCCCTCTGTTCCCAAATACGGAGTAAAATCCTCCCTCTATTCCCAAATACGGAGTAAAATCCTCCCTCTGTTCCCAAATACGGAGTATTTGTCTTTCTAGAGATTTCAACAAGTGACTACGTACGGAGCAAAATGAGTGAAGGGAGCGTAGAGGCATAGGGATAATGTCGAAAGGAAGTCTTCGCGATCCATTATTCCCCATCTCGGTCAGAGAGAACTATTCAACTAGTCTTCGCAGTGAAGTGACAATACACGCTGCAGCAGATGGGACACTTAATTAATAAGCTGAACCATCGTGTTGGTGTTACTAAATCAGCCTTACCCAGTACAGTAATCACGTTTGCCAGTAGAGCATGCATCTGTCCTCCATTAACTGACATATGGGCCCTCTTGTGGTAGACCCACATGTCATCGGTGTAACTTTTTACACTCCGAAGGACGGTATATCCTGGTAGTAGTAGTAGTAGAATTGAGATTTAATGCACTTTCTTCCCCGTCTTCCACTCTTCTTCCTCCTCTCTTCTTCTTCCGTCTCTCTTCCCCATCGTCGGCCACACACCATTCCCCCCGCTCACTGCTCGCCCGCCCGCGCTATCTTCCTTGGTAGCTCACGCGTACCATATCCCCCTACTCACTGCTCGGCCACACGAGGAGAAGCTTCTTCGCTCGCCCGCCTGAATGCACTTCCCCGCTGGCTCGCAGGCACCAAAAACCCAAATGGCAGAACTGACTAACATGCAAAGCCGCGACTGGAATTCCCTCCCCGATGTTCTCTTGGAGCAGATCTGTAACTGTATGGACCTACTCAGCACCGTTTGTCTGGCCGCATGCTCAGTGTCTCTGTACCGTCTACTCGTCTGCAACCAGCCGGCTCTTTTCAAGACAACCTGCTTGCTAATTCCCGATCCTCGCAGGTGGCCCAGACATCGACTTGACGATCCTACGGAGGTTGCCGTGGTGCCCCTCGACATGCTACCACTACCCGTCCACCTGTCCTTCATGCGCGGCCACTACTGGGCGGGCATGAAGGCCAACTGGATTGTCCTCATCCACCAATCTGGTAGTCCGTGGCGTCTCGTGGATATCTACACCCAGCAAGAGATCACCCTTCCATCTTTGGATACCGCCGCCATCGAGCCTCGCGGCCCGCCGGACACTCCTGCCTAGTACGCACGAGACGGGTCGAGCTTTTGGCTCGACCTCTGTTTGCTGAAGGTTGTAATTTGCGAAGTGCCCACACCATGAGAAGACTACATGGAATACAAGCTCATTGCCGTGTTCAACATGGGATTAGTCTATCTGGAATCCGATCGGCATACATGGTTATGGCTCATCGTCTATCCTCTTTACCCAAGACTTCTGCCTGATGCTATAGTGCATGATGGCATCGTTTATGCGGTCGACGCACAGATTGGCTGCCTATACTGGTGGAATCTATCGTCGTGTAATTGTTCTATCTCATCTCATCTTTACCTTAAGAATACGACTACCTGTTCATTTTTACAAATTTAGAATATATATAGTATGTCTATAACCACATCATTGCTATATGTTCCTCTCATTTCCTAGATTTTTATGACCACACATGTTATTGTTAGAGTTGATATGAGAACAATTGGTATCTAATGATTGTTAGAATAGATATTATGAGTATAACCTCATGATTGCTATATGTTACTCTCATTTCCAGGATTTTTATAACGACGCATGTTATTGCTTAGAGTTGATATGATAACTGTAGTAAGTGCTATGGTAGAATATGAGTAGGCCCTGTCATATATATCACTTAGGCTTCAAGTGCGTACTTGTTAGTTAAACCTATAGTTAAAATGTGACACTAAATACGACTAGTAAGTAGTACAGTAGCAGTACTAGTATACGTCGGTCAAATTATTCATCATGTCCACACATTGAATTGACGTGACAACACGCTGCGCGTGAGGTGACACAAGAATCCCGGCGGCATGTTCGGGTATTCTGGACTTCAGATTTGGAGTACCACTTATCTGTCGAAATCTTTCATCATTCACTTAAAATAGTCGATTGATCATACATTGAGTACCATATAACTGGAATTAACCCATGCAAGTCGAAGAAGGATTGGCCGGTGCTGCCGGCTGGCGTCAAGTTTGATCCCACGGATCAGGAGCTGATCGAGCACCTTGAGGCCAAAGTGAGTGCTGACAGCGCGAGATCTCACCCTCTCATCGATTTGTTCATACCAACCATCGACAGCAAGCACGGCATATGCTACACCCATCCTGAGAAACTTCCAGGTAAGACACCGATCGGCCATCTACTCGCACAAACATATTCCTTTGTTTATAGCTCTATTTTTCTTTTTAGACGCAGACATGGTGAAGTAATTACAATTTGACAGTTAATAAAAAGTGAAACAAGTGACTGCAACATGCCAAAGATGTTATGAAAATGCCAACTACGTACACTAAAACCTGTATTCGACAATACTGCAGGTATCACACTGAGTGGCCTAAGCAAGCATTTCTTCCAGCGCAATTCTAGGGCGTTCAAAAGGGGCACGTGGACGCGTCGCAAGATATAATCGGAGTGCGGCATGCACGCGATGTGGCACAACACCGAAAATACCTTGCGGTGATCGTCAACGGCCGGCAGACGGCCAGCAAAAAGGTTCTGGTGCTGCACACCAACAAGAACTTCGACCAGCAGAGGACCAACTGGGTGATGCACCAGTACCACCTCGGGGACCTGGAGCAAGAGAAGGAGCAGGAGCTGGTCCTCTGCAAAATTTTCTACCAGATGAACACTAGGGCTAGGAGTAAAAAGATTATAAGTTAGTTTGGTATTGGTACTTGTACTACCTTGTCGTCCGCAAGTTGGTATTGTTGTTAACGATCTTTTGGCACGAACTTGGCATTTGCTTCCAACCATCATGCCGAGGGTCGACGTGGATATAAAGCTGAATCATTTGTTTCAAAATGAATTTTCAGGCACCTGGTTTTTATTTGATGGGTAGCATAAGCACCTGCCATTCGAATTCCCAGTTCTCCAAATTTTTCGAAACAAGTGCATGTTCTTATTATCACGATGAAAAAACAATATCCCTGCTGCATCCCAGTTATTAGTCTGTACTTGCAGAATTCTCTCGTTTATTGAGCACGTATATTGTTTTTTCAGGTCGAGCAAGTTTCAACTGGGCTGTAGACTGCCCAGGCTTGGTTTTGTTTTTAACAGGCCCAGCCCATGACGACAAGGGGGCACAAAGATCCAGCAAGTATCTACTGGCCTTTGGCCGCCAACATTAGTTATATTTTGTCTTACAACATCCGCAGGCAGTTTTTTTACTGAATCAAACACACAACCCAGTTCTATTTTCCTCTTGAAACGCATGTCCTACATCCGTTTTCTAATCTCTACCTATAGTTTTACTAGTTCATATACACATATCATTATATTTAAAATACATAAAATTCCCTTTTCACATTTACATCCTTATTTTTGTTGTTGTTTTCCCTCCCAGCGCTGATTTTTCTACCAGTGGTTTTCCCTTAAACCAACTCAATTATCCCACGTCTTATTTGCTTACAAAAACAAAACGATTTTTTTGGCAAATCAACAAGTTCTTAAAAAATGTTTATCATTTCGGGATTACAAAAGTTCGGACTCCACCGAAATATGCAAAATAAGGTTGAACTTTTTGACCGTGGTCCTGGGCAGAAAATGGGCTGTAATAAATTACTTAAGAATTAGCAAATGGGCTGCAAATTATAAAAAAATAGCAAATGGGCTCTATGTTGTCTGCCACAGATTTGGAGGCTGACTTGTGGGCCTACTAAGTTCATGCGTACATAAGGTTTATCAAAAAAGAAACTTAGTCAACAATCGACTCTACCAGCGTCAGACCGTTAGATGTCAATCAAACGACAATCGTGCTTCTTCAGTCTCTGATCTTCCTGCCCCAGCCGCCCAAACCAGCGCCGTCGGAACCGCCTACTCCCGCCTCCAGTGGCTGACTGTGCTGCCGGGCAGGCCTCACGGCCCCATCATATACTCGCAACCTTGGCCTGTCTATTCCTCTACTCACCCACACCTCCTGTTATTTTCCGGCGACGGCAGCCGAACTAGTCAACCTCGTACTCTCCACCGCGTGGGCAGCCACCGTCGTGTCTTCCCCGGCTCCGTGCCGTTCCCTTCGTAGGCCTCGCCGTCGTCCACCGCCCTGGTGCTCTCGGCGCGGCGTGGTCAACGTGGTCAATGAACGACATCCATCGGAAGTGGACTATACGTGGAGAGGCTGACAGCTGGGTCCACGGCCGCACACAAGGAAATGCCTCCTTATTACGTGCAAAATAATGATTCCTCCACCTGACATCTGGGACCCGCCGGAAGGGCCTCCATATTTCGCGAAAAAAAACGTTCCCTCCGCTGACAGGTCAGACCCACCAACTATATCTTCGCACGCAAGGAAGTGCCTCCTTATTGCTTACAAAAAAATGAATACCCCCTGCCAGCTGGGACCCACCACAGTGGGAGGCTGAGTTGTGGGCCTACTAAGTTGACGGGGATGGAGGGCTTTGTCAACTTAGTCAATATGAACGATTCTAGCAATAAGTGACTGTACGATGTCCATCCAACGGCCTTAGTGCTTCTTCAGCCTCTGGTCTTCTTGCTCTAGCCGCCCAAAGCAGCGTCGGTCGTGCCGCCTGCTCCTGCCTCGCGTGGCCGGCTGTGCTGCCACAGAGGCCTCACCGCCCCCATACTACTCCCACCGCTGGCCTGGCCATCCCTCCACTCACCCACACCCCCTGTTATTCTGCGGCGACGGCAGCCTCACACTGCAGCCGAACCAGTGAACCCTCGTACTCCTCTCCGCGTGGGCATCCACTGCCGCGTCTTCCCCGGCTCTGAGTCGTCCCCTTCCTAGGCCTCGCCGTCGTCCACCGCCTTGGTGCTCTCGGTGCGGCGTGGTCAATGTAGTCAACGGCCGACTTCCATCGGAAGAGTACTGTATGTGGAGAGGCTGGCCGCTGGGTCCACGGCCGCAGCTGGGTCCACGGCCACAGCCCAGTTTTTTTGTGATTTGCCAAGTAAGTCGCTTTTTCAGGCCTGTTGTGCTGCAAATCTTTCAAGACGAGGAGAGCTTCATTCGGCTGGCCGAGAAAATGGCCTATCAGTAATGAGAAATGGGTTGTACATTTTTAAAACACATCAAACCAGCAATTAGTTTCAAATTTCTTTTTTTCATTTTGAGATTTTAAATTGCATTGATTTTTATGCGTGGACAATTTGTTGGATTTTATATTGATATACATTTATTTTAAAAATCAGTTTGAATGTGACTCGAAATTTCGGGATTAAAAACAGTTCGGACCGCACCGAAATATGCAAAATTTCGTATAATTTTGTAACCGTGGCCACAATATGGGCTGTAATGCTAACAAAAAGAATATGGGCTCCAAAACAACCTTGAGAATTAGCAAATGGGCTGTAAATTATTAGAAATAATGGCAGATGGGATGTATGATGTTTTCCACAGATTTGAGGCTTTCCTAAAAAAAGGTTGACGCACAAGCAGTGACTGTTGGATGTCCATCCAACGGCCATCGTGCTTCTTCAATCTCTGCTCTTCCTGCTCCAGCCGCTCAAACAAGCACCGGCGGGACTGCCTGCTCTCGCCTCCCCGCGGCCGGCTGTGCTGCCGCGCAGGCCTCACTGCCGCACCGTACTCCCATTGCTGGCCTAGCCATTCCTCTACTCACCCACACCTGCTGTTATTCTCCGGCGACGGCAGACGAACCAGTAAACCCTCGTACAGTCGTACTCCCCTCCGCGTGGGAAACAACTATCGAGTCTTCCCTGCCTCTGTGTCGTTCCCTTCCTAGGCCTCGCCGTCGTCCACCGCCCTGGTGCTCTTGGCGCGGCCTGGTCAACATGGTCAACGACCGACATGCATCTGAAGTGGACTGTACGTGGAGAGGCTGACAGCTGGGTCCGCAGCCGCACGCAAGGAAATGCCTCCTTATTACGCGCAAAATAATGATTCCTCCACCTGACATCTGGGACCGACCGAAAGGGCCTCTGTATTTCGCGAAAAAAACGTTACCGCTGCTGACAGCTTGGACCCACCAGCTATATCTTCGCACGCAAGGAAGTGCCTCCTTATTACGCACAAAAAAATGAATTCTCCCCTGCTAGCTGGGACCCAGTATAGTGGCAGGCTGACTTGTGGGCCTACTAAGTTGACGGGGACGGAGGGCTTTGTCAACTTAGTCAATATGCACGATTCTAGCTCCAGTGACCGTACGATGTCCATCCAATGGCCGCAGTGCTTCTTCAACCTCTGGTGTTCTTGCTCCAGCCGCCCAAACCAGCGCCGGTCGTGCCTCATGCTCCTGCCTCCCTTGGCCGGCTACAATGCGGCGGAGGCCTCATCGCCCCTACTACTCCCACCACTGGCCAGGCCATCCCTTTACTCACCCACACCCCCTGTTATTCTGCGGCGACGGCAGCCTCACACCGCAGCGAACCAGTGAACCCTCATACTCCTCTACGTGTGGGCATCCACTGCCGCGTCTTCCCCGGCTCCACGTCGTCCCCTTCCTAGGCCTCGCCGCCGTCCACCGCCCTGGTGCTCTCGGTGCGGCGTGGTTAAAGTGGTCAAGGAATGGCTTCCATCGAACGTGGACTGAACGTGGAGAGGCTGACAGCTGGGTCCACGGCCGTAGCAAGGAAGTGTCTCCTTATTACGCGCAAAATAATTATTCCTCCACCTGACAGCGGGGACCCACCGGACGGGCCACCGTATTTCACGAAAAAACGTTTCCCCCTGACTGCTAGGACCCACCAGCTACATCTTCGCACGCAAGAAGTGCGTCCGGGCAAAAAAACGATTTGCCCCCTGAGTGCTGGGACCCACCAGCTACATCTTTCCAGGCAAGGAAGTGCCTGACAGTCGGGACCCACCTGGTCGAAGCGTACGTAGCATTGTCATTCTGGTCGCGAACATGTACGTACATACTGGTCGATGTAGAGGCGCGCACGTGTCGTAGTAGAGGCGCGCATGTAGCATGTACACGTACGTACAGCGGCTAGTGTGCAAGAAAGAAAATACGACCACGTACATATATACGGGCAGGGTCTCGAACGCCTACTCGCGGCCAGGGCTCATGTACATGGCTGGGTCGGAATGGAGAAACTGCGTCGTCGTCATGTTCATGGGGAGCCAACCGGCTAGGTTGGAACGGAATGCATCGTCGTGTTCATCGGGAGGGCTTGGACGGAACAGCCGATGGAAATGAGGCCCGGAACGGCCTTGTGTTCGACCGACCACGTTCGAAACAGGATCCTGTTCATCGAGAGGGGTCTGGCATACCGCAAAACGGAAGAAACGGACCTCCTACGGTCGAAACGGGGGTCCTGTTGATCGCGAGGGGTGTGGCGTACCGCAAAACGGAGGAAACGCACTTGTGTTGGAGCGCTACGGTTCAAACGGGGGTCCTGTTCATCGGGAGGCTTGTGGCGTACCGCAAAATGGGACTCCACAGGATACTGTTCATCTCCACCGCCGACCCCCTCCAGCCTCCACGGGCTACTGTTCATCCACCGTCGACCTCCTCCACCCTCCACCTGCGACTGTTCATCCACGGGCTCCTGTTCATCCAGCCTCCACCACGCGCTACTCCACCGGCTACTGTTCAACCAGCCCTCTCCACGGGCTACTGTTCAACCACCCCTCCACGGGCTACTGTTCATCCAGCCCTCCACAGTCTATTGTTCATCCAGCCCTCCACGGGGTGGTCCTATTCATCCAGCCCTCCACGGGGTCCTGTTCATCCAGCCCCAACCTGCTCGATCGATCGGGGTCCTCTTCATCCAGAAGCAACACCACGGGGTCCTGTTCATCCACCCCCATCGGGAACTGTTCATCCAAACCGCCCCCAGCAACGCTCACTGTTCATCCAGAGGCAACACCACGGGGTCCTGTTCATCCACCCCCACCGGGAACTGTTCATCCAAACCCCCCAGCAACGCTCACTGTTCATCCAGAGGCAGCATCAATCGGCTTCAGTTAGCAGCAGTAGCAAAGGAATCGCTCGATCGGGTTTAGTTAACAGCCATCGGTCGATCGCTCGGGTTCAGTAACGCGTAGCCTGCAGTGCAATCGCTCGGGTTCAGTTAGAGCCCAATGCCTCGCACCCACGCGCGTGCGTGTACAAGAGAAATGCGCATCGCTCGGCCCCGACCACCCACCGTAAACCGGGAACACCCAGATATTTTCCTCACCCTCGCTTCTACCACGGTTTTTTCCGTCATGGACGGCCCAAAGAATGTCATGCAGCTGTGTCTCCGGCCCGCCCAGGACGAAAAGCCCATTTTCTGTCATGATTTTTTGTCATAGAAGTAGGACCCCACCACATCTATGATGATACCGGGTTTTGTCACAATTATCGTCATAGAAGTGTCATAAGTATGACAGAAAAAAATTTCGTTGGGCCCAAAATGTCACGGATGTGTGTTTTTTTGTAGTGTTAAACAGGCCGGCAAGTTAAATGTCGAGAACAAGGAGAAGGGGTCGCAGAGTGAGGACGACGACGAGGAGCCCGTCCACCGAACACAGGGGGACAGAAGAAGTTTCCCCCCAGGTTAAAACGGTGAACATGATATACGTTACCCATATCCCCAAGAGGGAGCGCAAATGTGCGCTCAGGGATGTCTATGCGATAGAGCCAGTCGCCCCAAAATTCAACCCATGGTCGTCCTGCCCGATCATCTTTGATCGCAGAGACCATCCGGCCAGTATCCGCCATGGCGGTTCAGCCGCACTGGTCCTTGACCCAATCATTGATGGGTTCCACCTCACACGAGTCCTCATGGACTGTGCCAGCAGCCTCAATCTGCTCTATCAGGATACAGTCCGCAAAATGGGCATCGATCCATCAAGGATCAAGCCCACAAAAACTACCTTTAAAGGAGTAATACCAGGTGTAGAGGCCCGCTGTACGGGTTCAATCACATTGGAAGTTGTCTTCGGATCGCCAGACAACTTTTGAAGCGAAGACTTGATCTTCTTCATCGTCCCCTTCCGAAGTGGCTGTCACACACTGCTCGGACGAACTGCATTTGCTTGATTCAATGTGGTGCCACACTATGCTTATCTCAAACTCAAGATGCCTGGACCACGCGGTGTCATAACAGTCAATGGAAACACGGAGCGCTCCCTACGTACCAAGGAGCACACCGCGGCCCTGGCAGCGGAAGTACAGAGCGGCCTTATCAAGCAGAACTTTAATTCGGCGGCCAAGCTCCCGGACACTGTCAAACGAGTCCGGACTACTCTACAGCATGACAGTCCAGCTCGTCAGGAGTTAGACTAGAAATTCGGCCTCCGTCTCAGTCCCGACCAAATGGCAGCGTACGTACCGCGCGTACATAACTACGCACTCAAAATACCATGGGCAGAGACGGAGGCATAACTAGATGGTGGCCCATAATACGGCTTAACCTAACCTGGGCACACATGCCTTCCCTTTTCTTTTTTCTTTCCCCTTTTCAGGCTTCTTCTCTACAGGCCCCTCCCGACGGCCTGATCATCAGTCCTTTCGAAGGATGGATGTACCAAGGTGGCAAGCAGCACAGACGTGTGGGGGAATCTCTAGATGTTCTTCTTACCGATCCTTCTTCCTGTTTTCAAGACCCGCACACAGCTCCCCCTTGGTCTTGGCATGTTAAATAGCCCTGCTGCTTATCACACTATTTGTACAAATACGCTTTGACGTATTAATCAAATTATAATGGAAACAGTTTGCGGCCCAACTTATGTGGCACTTGCTTACTACTTCATTTTATTTCGCTATTCTTATCGATTGCACCCGGACACTTTGGTACGCTTTAATTCGCCAGGGGCTTCATTGTGCTCCATACTACAACAACAAAGTCCGAACACTTTTTATAGTATAGTTCAGCACCCCAAAATTAGCATTATATGCATCGGCTCCGAATCATGTCTTTGGTCAACAGTTGGGTTGCCCGGCTCCTGTGCTTGCTACCTTACGTTTCGTCCTATCAGCTAAGGTAGTAAAGGGAGAACTACTGCAATTGTGTTTCTGGTTTATCCGAGCAAACACCTTAGTAGAGAAAGCCCAAAACTGACTGTCATGATGCGACGAGAGCTGGTCAGCTATTCGGAGGTTAAAAATCTTTTGTGATTTTCTCCGCATTATGCGATGAATCGGCCTTTACCCGATCAGGTGTCTACATCACCCTAGTCCGGATTAAATACTAACTAGGGGCTGCGCCTACATTTCTATTGTCAAACTCCTATGGCTAAGTGTGGGTGATAAAGCCACATAGTCTGATTGCCTGGTTCGTTGCGCTAAACACCTCCTTCAAGGACCAAACTCTTGGATCAAGAGTGTTTAGATTCCATCCCGAACACCCCCGTACTACCTACATGGGGGCTGAAGCCAACGACTGGCCAACTCTCAGAATTAACAAACGGCCGCACCGGAGGTAAAATTTTAAAACAACAAATATTATATTACACTAGCACATATGCCCGTGCGTTGCAACGGGAAAAATTAATGTTTTGTGCAATCATAATGTCCCACAGCATTGGATTCACTATGAAGAACATGCTGCAACGCATCATCCTTCTACAAAATGAACATAAAAAAATACGTTGCAATTTAGCCGTGTTCATATTTTCTTTGTCAGGCATAATCTTCCACCGATTCCATTTTAAGTATATTTAATGGCATTTAAGTATAATCCTTTCATTAATTACCATGACGTTCTCACCCGTTTTCTAATTTAGTAGCCCTAACACATTGAAGCCTACAGATCCTTCCTTTTAATTATCCTACCTTTTTTTAACCTCAAATCCTTCCTGCAGAATTTATTAAGACCGCAATCTTTCTTTTAGTTATTCCACCGGTTTACCCATAATCCTTTGTTCAATTAGCCACATCCGTTTAAATATTCTATTTAAGTCCATAATCCTTCCTTTATTAGCTCATTCGCTTAATTAGCTCGCCCTAAACATGATGGCTGCCACTCGTATATTTAGAGCGAGTTGGCAGTAGTAAATGTGGAAGGCGCATAGGTCATTGGTTGATTTACATCGAAGAGCTAGACAGGAGGTCCTATGTTCAATTCCCACAATGTTGATTTGTTTTGACCCAATTATTTTTCGCGGTCTCTATGAAAGCCCATAAAAGGCCCATCAACATACAAGTACTTGGCCCAGATCGTTTAGCATGTGTAAACCAAACGAAAAAGGACTAAACCAAACCAAGAATATCTATTCCCTTTAATAGTAGGTATAGATAACGGCTTTGTTTCATAATACAGGAAGGGATAACATGAATGACTTCATTTAAAGATAATGTCTTTTGAACACTGGCCCTCTACAATGCGGGATCGCTTTAGGACATCATCAAAATACCGCTCAGGCGTGCGGTGCTCCTTGCACGCGGGCGGTCCCTCGGTCGCGAGCTTGACGGCGTCCATCTTCGCCCACTTCACCTTGACACGGGCGAAGGCCATCCGCGCACCTTCCATGCAGACCGACCGCTTGATGGCATCAAGCCGAGGGCAGGCATTGACCAGCCGCTTCACGAGCCCGAAGTAGCTGCTGGGTATGGCTTCCGCAGGCCATAAACGGATTATCAAATCCTTCATGCCCAGTTCAGCCACCCTATGCAGTTTGGTCAGCTGTTGCAGCTGATCGCTAAAGGGCACCAGATGCTCTGGCGCAAGGTATTGCGACCAGAACAGCTTCTCCGTTGAGCTCCCTTCTTCGGGTCGGAAGAAATCCGCAGCGTCAACAACACTACGCGGCCGATCTGCAAACGCTCCTGGAGAACTCCAAATCCCGGTCAGTAAGAGGTACCTTTTCTTCACATACTTGCTCTGCATAATAAGGCCTGACCTATCGCGATTTTTCTGGCCTCCTGGATTTCCTGGAGGTCGCCCTGGGCTTCAACCCGGGCATCTTGTGCGCTTTGGCGGGCCTTGGCAAGTTTGGACTCTTGATACGCAATATTGCTGTAGCGACCCGACCTCAGACGGTCAAGTCTCTGTGCATAAGTGTCATCCCTGGATCGGGATGCTGACACACACAGTACACGAGGATTTATAACAGAGGTAAATCACATGTATGAAGTAACGTAAATACTATTACCTCAATCCAAATAGCAGAAGTAACAAGGTTGTGGATTCCCATCAACACCAACGGCAAAGTTGAGTGTAGAAATCGTAACCCTAACGTATCACTTACTCATCGTAAGAATCCTGCAACATGAGACGTTGCAGCCAAAAAGGGTCAGTACATTGAATGTACTGGAAAATTCACACTGTAGAGCAATGATGAATAATGGCTATCACTACATGCATATATGGCTGGTGGAAAAGCTCTATGGTTATAATGTTTTTGCGAAAAGCCAATTTTTTCCTACAGCAAAGGAATATATTTTATTTAACTACAAAGTTTCTTGAAAAAAATATTGAGAAGGTAAACCCCCTCTCAATCCCAATTAAAAGTAATCATTAACATCCCATCAAATTAATTAAGTAGTGATGAGATCAACATGATAATCCAAGAACCAGATACTCAAGATGTCCATAACCGGGGACACGGCTAACCATGATTAGTTTGTACACTCTGCAGAGGTTTGCGCACTTTTCCCCACAAGACTCGATCTCCTCCGTTTAATTTCTCGCACTACATGATGTTTGAGAAACGGATGACCGAGACATAGTCTTTCAGAAGCGTTAGCACCTTACGATTGGTAGACCGTACCACCTACATCCCCTACATCTGCTAGTCTACCACTGTAAGAGTTCACACGACTTAATCAACTATCCTAGAGCCCATAATAGCTTGTGGCTGCACACGGAAGTTTCTAGTATGAATAATCTCATGATCCCTTTGAGTCTGGGTGGCAGTCCATAGGAGAATCACATGGTACCCCAGGATTTCCAAAAAATACAGGCAATCACTGGAATTCCCCAGGTGCCTCAATCCACCCAGATGTGTATTCAAGTTGCCACCTTAAGTTGAACCATTAATTAACAATCTCACACCTGTCATGAATACTCTCAAACCCAATCCATGTCTACGAGCATATCATAGCAGTATAAGCATAACGTAATAGTAACTCCCAAGGTTTGAATGCAGGGCAATAGGTTCCTACCTCATCAACTACTTCCCAATACCCACATGTTCTCAATCCTACTCATGCAATGTTTGAGGGTGAAACTAATGCATAAAAACTGGGTATGAAAGGGATATGATCAAAGTGTGAACTTGCCTGCAATGTTGATGAAGATGATTCGCACTCAACACTCTTGATAGTTCTACTCGTCACACTCCGGTCAATCTATCGTAAGCAAACAATAGTAACCACACATAAGCAATCACTCAAAAGATCAGATAGATCGAACAAAACTATTCGGGAAGCTTCAAAACAAAGTAAATACCTCTTGCAACATAAAACAATTTCTAACAGTACCAAAATTATATGAATTTGGCCTTATCAGAAAGTTTAGGTCAAGAGCTTCGAAAAGCAAAAAGAATCAACTAAAACGGAGTTATAAAACTCAAGTTATCATCAAAAGAAGATTCAAATTCAAATCTGTTTGAAAACAAATTTTAAATTTTCAAAAACATGTTTAAGTTGTTTTACTGGATAGAGGGGATCATAACGAAGAAGTGGGCGTTGGTTTCGTTGGATTTGGACAAACGAGTAAAAAGTAGTGACCGTTTGAAACAGAGGGACTAATCTGTAAAAGAAATACTACAAATAGGTCCCTGGACAAAAAATAAAAATAAAAAGAAAACCCTAAAGAACTAACGTTCACTACGGGAAGCTAAAGAACGAAAACTGTTCGCTCCAGAACCTAAAACAGCAAACGTTCACTAATTAAATTAACCTAGAAAATAAACCGATCTAATAAGTAAAAACCAACCTAATAAATAAAACCAGCCGGGTTAACGGTTTTGCACCGGTTCAAGGAAATAAACCGGCGGCGGCGGTTTTGGTTCGGCGGAGCGGCGGCTCCGGCGAGGGCGGCGTGCTCCGGCGCGGCGGGCAGCAGTGACGCGGGCAGCGGCGAACGACGGCTACGGCGGTGCGGGCGGCGGGGTGGTGCCGCAGGCGAGCGGCGGCGCTGCGGCGAGATGCGGACGACGGCGGCGCGATAGCTGGGAGGAGAGAGAAGGGGCAAGGGGCGTCGGGGTCGGCCTTAAAAGGGCGAGGGGAAGGGAGGTGGTGGCGTGGAGGAGGGGCGACGGGCGCCGTGGGGGCGGCGGACTCCAGGGAGTCCCGCTGGGGCACGCGAGGAGGAAGGCGGCGGCGCGCTGGCTGGGCTGGGCCGTGGCCTGTTGGGCCGGCCCAGTTCGGCTGCAGAGGAGAAAAGTTAAAAAAAACATTTTTCCAGACAAACAAAAATAATAAAACAAAATAAAATAAGAATATTATATAGGCATATAATATATCAAAATTTTCAGAAAAAGATTTCCTACGGCGTGAACATTTTTCTAGCATCAAATAAAATCCACAAAATTTTAAATAAATCAAACAGTGCTACTGGTGCAATAAAAACTCAATAAAATCATTTTAAAAATACCAAAATCAATTCAAATTTATTTCTCTCCATTTTTCTGATGTAGGGAATCATTTTACCCTATCTGTATATTTTATTTTTGGAGAAAAATAATTTGAATAAAACCCAAATAACTCCAAATTGAAAAATATTTTCAAAAAGGACTTTGAATTTAATTCTTTTGAACTTCCAACTCATATTTCATATATTTTGAAGAAGTCATATTATCTTCTCTCGTGAAAATCATTGAGTTGCTTAAAGTTTCTGAGTTTGAAATATTTCCAAATAAAATTCAAATCTTTTCAAAACCCTTTTCATTTATTTAAAATGGAAGAAGTCATGTTATCTTCTCTCCAGGGTTTTGTGACGAAAAGAATTTGAATTCAAGAAGATCAAAATGCAAAAAGGTGAAAGTTTGGGAAAGTCCTTTTATTCCCTCTCATTTAACTTTCAAAAAGTTTCGAATATCACTCACTTTTAGTCAATCAATCACACAACAATCAAAAAATCAATCAAATCTAGCTATTTAATATAACATTCCAAAATTTAGAATTTTGGGATGTTACAAACCTACCACCCTTAAAATGAATCTCGTCCTCGAGATTCGGAGAGGCTAGAAAGAAATTGGTTATGTTTGGGGTCTTCTCAATTTCCATCGATCGTCTCCGGGGTCTGTGGTGCTACCACCCGTAGAAACATTGTTACGGTCCCATCAATACTCATGTCCTCCATCCTTATTCTTGACGGGGCCGGTCTTCTCAAATTATCGGGAAAATTCCTTCTCTGGGCTTTTCCGGTAGTGGCATAACCTTTACCGCAATTCTTCTGTCCTTTCATCTTGGTAAGGTTGTTCCGAGACTGGGTCTTCTTATCAGACGGGTCTGGCGCCAATACTAATCAACTATCGATATCTCATGGCGGTCATCCAATTATGGTTTCTCCTGCAGGAAATGGGTCTGGGCTGAACCTCACCGTATAACCTATGGTTGGCAAAAGCTGCCTTATACAAGGGAAAATTGCTATACCATTCTAAGGTTCAAACAAGGTTTAATACCGTCGTCTCTCTACTATAGGTAAGTCACCCGGATTTACCATCCCGCATAGCAAGGCGAATAATAAGAGTAAGTCAGTATGGTGATCAATCCATCCCGCACCCAAATCATTACCTTGTATACAGTTTAGCGAATCTCGCATGCTAACACTCGGTCGTCCTCACAAGCATTGCAGAATTTCTCTTGTCGATGAACCAAGTTCGGATAAATCCATGGATTCTGCAAGCCAAACAAACATCTATCGTTCCTTCCCAACCCTCAGGTTTTGTGTAACTCCTATAAAATCGTCAGTTGGTAAATCGTAACTTCTTCCAGGGTTTTTCCTTCAGCAAGAATGTGCTTGCTTCTTGGCAGGTCCTGGGGCCTGTGGGTTATGGCCCATCTCATCACTTGTAGTCCTTGAACTTATCATCGGGCAACTGATCATTATTCCAACTTCCAACTTCCTAGTGTTCTTAAATCCATCCAATTGTACTGTCTTCCTTCCTTCTATTGGTTCCAAACTAAGACGTGATTACTCAGAGTCATCATGGAGTTATAATCGTTCCATAATACCAACATCATATCTCCTTTATATCCAATAGTATTTCATCCCTTCATATTCTTGGGGTATCCAACATATCGAGATAAAACTCGTACTTATGAAGTCCACACTCCACTTCGTGGAACATCATTATCCTTTCCAGGGTCAAGCGTCCTTACAGGGGAATATTGGCCATCTTTGCATGGCACTTCTTCAACTGGGAAACATGAAACACATCATGAACTCCTGACAGTCCTTCGGGTGACTCCAACTTGTTGGCCACTTCTCCCATACGCTCCAAAACTCGGTATTGTCCTACAAATCTCGGGGCTAACTTTCCCTTAACTCCAAATCGTTTAATTCCTCGCAGAGGGGACACACGAAGACATGCTCTGTCTCCAATTTCATAGACTACCTCCTTGCGTTTTTGAGTCTGCATAACTCTTATGCCTGGACTGAGCTACCTTCAGTCTACCTCGAATCAACATAACATTCTCTTCTGACTCCTTGATCACATTTGGTCCAAGCAACTGACGGTCTCCAACTTCATCCCACATCAATGGTGTCTGGCTCCTTCTCCCATACAAAGCTTCAAAAGGGGCCATCTTCAAACTGGCTTGGTAACTGTTGTTGTATGAGAACTCCGCGTAAGGTATATTATCATCCCTACTAGATCCATAATCTAGCGCACACGCTCTCAACATGTCCTCCAGAATCTGATTGACTCTCTCGGTCTATCCATCTGTCTGCGGATGAAAGGTTGTACTGAACTCTAGCCTAGTACCCAAAGTCTGTTGCAGCTGATTCCAAAACTTTAAGGTAAACTGTGTTCCTCTATCTGATACGATGGTCCTCGGAACTCCATGCAGACATACGATCCTGGTCAAATATATCTTGGCCAACTTCGCACTTGTATAGGTGGTTTTCACTGGGATAACATGAGCCACTTTGGTCAAGCGAATCAACTACTACCCAGATAGAATTTATATCCCGATCGGGTCCTAGGTAATCCGGTAATGAAATCCATGCCAAGTTTGTCCCACTTCCATTCGGGCATCGGCATAGGCTGCAGTAATCCTGATGGCTCCTGATGTTCTGCCTTTACTACCTCACATACCGCTACATACTCAGCAATCTCCTTCATACCAGTCCACCAGAAACGCTCTTTCAAATCCAAATACATCTTGGTGTTTCTAGGGTGAATCGAGTATGGTGAGTCATGAGCCTCCTGAAGTATTAACTTCCTGATCTCTGCATTATTGGGCACATATACACAGTCCTCAAACCATAAGGTCTCATGCTTATCCTCATGAAAACCTTTGGCTTTTCCTTTGCTCATTTTCTCCTTTATCTCAGCCATCTCTTTGTCATCCTTTTGAGCTTCTAGAATCTTTCCCACTAAGGTTGATTGAACCTCCATTGCTGCAACAAAACCTATGGGGACTATCTCCAAACGAAGCTCCCTGAGATCCTCGGCTAACTCCTTTGGTAATCCTCTGCTTATGAGTGTATTCATCCTGGGGTTCTTTACGGTTGTGTCCTATTTCTCCACAAGGCTTGCCTGCACAAGGTTTCTTCATATCATTACCATAAGGCTTCAACTTCTGGGACACAAGCTGAGACTTTGGCAAAGTCAACTTAAATTCTTCCCAAGTGGTTACTCTTTGCCATCCATTGATGGTTTGGTACATCCTCCACCAAGTAGCAGCATCTCTTTCAAAGCACTGAAGAGCATGCTGAGTCATATCCTTTCCGACTATAGGGTTATTCTTCATGTGATCCTCCATGTTCTGTATCCATCGGTCTGTCTCCAATTGACTCATCGGTCCAGAAAATACAAGATCATCTCCATTCATCCTCTATTGGGTCCAAGGTTTGGGGTGAGATAAGAGAGATAGAGAGGGATACACACAATACAAACAAAAGTTTTGAAAAGGCAGATTTTATTTGTGGCTGTCGGAAAAAACATCAAACAAATGACAGCTCACAAATGTCGCATCTAACATTGGTATAACAGGGGTTTGGTCTTCTAAAGGTCAATAAATCTTCAAAATCGCCAAACTCTTCAAGTCTTGTTCATGTCCTCGATGGCTTCTTCTGATCGTGCTCGACCTTCTCAAGTTCTTTTGCCAGATCATCTTTGTTGTCGCAAAGTCTATCGTGACGTCCTTTAATATTTCTAGAGTTGCGTTCCAAACTTCTGGGTTTCATCAACCTCGACATGAGCCATGGTCCTACGGTCCTTCAGTTCCTGACAAATCTCATGTTTCTCGAGGTTCTGCTCCTCCAGTTTGGCTACTTCAACTTCTGGGTCCTAAGTTCTTCACGAAATGCTTCCTTGTCAAAATATAGCTTCCTGCAGGTCCATCTTAAACTTCTTGATGTAATTCTCCAGATCCTAGTGATACACCAGCTAAGGTTAAAATTGCATCCTTTGCTGATAGATGCTCAATCAGCCTTCTACCATCCAATCATTCCATGCATATACATGCTTAAATCAGCACGGTGACAATAGCATAAGTGGGCGATAACATCTTGGATATCCTGTGTTTATGCCCACGTCATTACCATGAGCTATCATTCCATAGTTGATATCTCCCGCCTTAGGGTTTTCTGGACAAAACTTTGAGTTCTTAACTCTCCATGCTCCGGTCTTTCTCCGATACACCTTGATCTCGGGTATTGACAACTTCCTTAGTCTGCCAAGTTCCATAAGGGTAGCCTTCCTTGGTCATACTAAATCTAGAAATTCTTCAAAGCCTTCAAATCTCCTAGTCTTTAGAGTCTTCAACCGTTGTAGTTTCCATTTACACGGTAAAATCTTCTTCATTCCAAAGTGGTCTTAGTTGTCCGATATCTAGTACTTCTTGAAGTGGTCTCATCCGTCAAATTTTCGAGTGGTCCAAAGCAAAAAGGGGTATGGTATCACTTAAAGGGAATGTTTGAATAAGCTCAGAAGAGAAGAGAGGTAAAAGATCTTTTTGAAAAAGAAAGTTTTAGATAAAATCCTTCCTATGGGCTTGCCAGTTTCTAGGGGTCACGTCCTACAGTCAACATGTGCTCTGATACCATCTTGTAGCGACCCGACCTCAGACGGTCAAGTCTCTGTGCATAAGTGTCATCCCTGGATCGGTATGCCGACACACACAGTACTCGAGGATTTATAACAGAGGTAAATCACATGTATAAAGTAACGTAAATACTATTACCTAAATCCAAATAGCGGAAGTAACAAGGTTGTGGATTCCCATCAACACCAACGGCAAAGTTGAGTGTAGAAATCGTAACCCTAACGTATCACTTACTCGTCGTAAGAATCCTGCAACATGAGACATTGCAGCCACAAAGGGTCAGTACATTGAATGTACTGGCAAATTCACACTGTAGAGCAATGATGAATAATGGCTATCACTACATGCATATATGGCTGGTGGAAATGCTCTATGGTTATAATGTTTTTGCGAAAAGCCAATTTTTCCCTACAGCAAAGGAATATATTTTATTTAACTACAAAGTTTCTTGAAAAAAATATTGAGAAGGTAAACCCCCTCTCAATCCCAATTAAAAGTAATCATTAACAACCCATCAAATTAATTAAGTAGTGATGAGATCAACATGATAATCCAAGAACCAGATACTCAAGATGTCCATAACCGGGGACACGGCTAACCATGATTAGTTTGTACACTCTGCAGAGGTTTGCACACTTTTCCCCACACGACTCGATCTCCTCCGTCTGATTTCTCACACTACATGATGTTTGAGAAACAGATGATCGAGACATAGTCTTTCAGAAGCGTTAGCACCTTACGATGGGTGGACCGTACCACCTACATCCCCTACATCTGCTAGTCTACCACTGTAAGAGTTCACACGACTTAATCAACTATGCTAGAGCCCATAATAGCTTGTGGCTGCACACGGAAGTTTCTAGTATGAATAATCTCATGATCCCTTTGAGTCTGGGTGGCAGTCCATAGGAGAATCACATGATACCCCGGGATTTCCAAAAAATACAGGCAATCACTGGAATTCCCCAGGTGCCTCAATCCACCCAGATGTGTATTCAAGTTGCCACCTTAAGTTGAACCATTAATTAACAACCTCACACCTGTCATGAATACTCTCAAACCCAATCCACGTCTACGAGCATAGCATAGCAGTATAAGCATAACATAATAGTAACTCCCAAGGTTAAAATGCAGGGCAATAGGTTCCTACGTCATCAACTACTTCCCAATACCCACATGTTATCAATCCTACCTATGCAATGTTTGAGGGTGAAACTAATGCATAAAAACTGGGTATGAAAGGGATATGATCAAAGTGTGAACTTGCCTGCAATGTTGATGAAGATGATTCGCACTCAACACTCTTGATAGTTCTACTCGTCACACTCCGGTCAATCTATCGTAAGCAAACAATAGTAACCACACATAAGCAATCACTCAAAAGATCAGAAAGATCGAACAAAACAATTTGGGAAGCTTCAAAACCAAGCAAATACCTGTTGCAACATAAAACAATTGCTAAGAGTACCAAAATTATATGAATTTGGCCTTATCAAAAAATTTAGGTCAAGCGCTTCGAAAAGCAAAAAGAATCAACTAAAACGGAGTTATAAAACTCAAGTTATGATCA
This sequence comes from Triticum aestivum, assembly GCF_018294505.1. Classification (NCBI taxonomy): domain Eukaryota; kingdom Viridiplantae; phylum Streptophyta; class Magnoliopsida; order Poales; family Poaceae; genus Triticum; species Triticum aestivum. The sequence continues at coordinate 197,300,686 of NC_057808.1, read as the reverse complement.
AAAGAAGATTCAAATTCAAATCTGTTTGAAAACGAATTTTAAATTTTCAAAAACATGTTTAAGTTGTTTTACTGGATAGAGGGGATCATAACGAAGAAGTGGGCGTTGGTTTCGTTGGATTTGGGCAAACAAGTAAAAAGTAGTGACCGTTTGAAATAGAGGGACTAATCTGTAAAAGAAATACTACAAATAGGTCCCTGGACAGAAAATGAAAACAAAAAGAAAAACCTAAAGAACGAATGTTCACTACGGGAAGCTAAAGAACGAAAACAGTTCGCCCCAGAACCTAAAACAGCAAACGTTCACTAATTAAATTAACCTAGAAAATAAACCGATCTAATAAGTAAAAACCAACCTAATAAATAAAACCGGCCGGGTTAACGGTTTTGCACCGGTTCAAGGAAATAAACCGGCGGCGGCGGTTTTGGTTCGGCGGAGCGGCGGCTCCGGCGAGGGCGGCGTGCTCCGGCGCGGCGGGCAGCGGTGACGTGGGCCGCGGTGAGCGGCGGCTACGGCGGTGCGGGCGGCGGGGTGTTACGGCAGCAGCGAGCGGCGGCGCGGCGGCGAGATGCGTACGGCGGCGGCGCGACAGCGTGGAGGAGAGAGAGGGGGCAAGGGGCGTCGGGGTCGGCCTTAAAAGGGCGAGGGGAAGGGAGGTGGAGGCGTGGAGGAGGGGCGACGGGCGCTGTGGGGGCGGCGGACTCCGGCGAGTCCCGCTGGGGCACGTGAGGAGGAAGGCGGCGGTGCGCTGGCTGGGCTGGGCCGTGGCCTGTTGGGCCGGCCCAGTTCGGCCGCGGAGGAGAAAAGTTTTTTTTAAAACATTTTTCCAGACAAACTAAAATAATAAAACAAAATAAAATAAGAATATTATATAGGCATATAATATATCAAAATTTTCAGAAAAAGATTTCCTACAGCCTGAACATTTTTCTAGCATCGAATAAAATCCAAAAAAATTTAAATAAATCAAACAGTGCTACTGGTGCAATAAAAACTCAATAAAATCATTTTAAAAATACCAAAATCAATTCAAATTTATTTCTCTCTATTTTTCTGATGTAGGGAATCATTTTACCCTAATTTCTGTATATTTTATTTTTGGAGAAAAATAATTTGAATAAAACCCAAATAACTCCAAATTGAAAAATAATTTCAAAAAGGACTTTGAATTTAATTATTTTAAACTTCCAACTCATATTTCATATATTTTGAAGAAGTCATGTTATCTTCTCTCGTGAAAATCATTGAGTTGCTTAAAGTTTCTGAGTTTGAAATATTTCCAAATAAAATTCAAATCTTTTCAAAACCCTTTTCATTTACTTAAAATGGAAGAAGTCATGTTATCTTCTCTCCAGGGTTTTGTGACGAAAATAATTTGAATTCAAGAAGATCAAAATGCAAAAATGTGAAAGTTTGGGAAAGTCCGTTTATTCCCTCTCATTTAACTTTCAAAAAGTTTTGAATATCACTCAATTTCAGTCAATCAATCACACAACAATCAAACAATCAATCAAATCTAGCTATTTAATATAACATTCCAAAATTTAGAATTTTGGGATGTTACAATTGCGCTCCAAGGACTCGCATTTCTTCATGGTGTCCTGGAGCTCCCGCTGGACCTCACCGACCCTGGCCTCGTGTTTTTCGCGAGCAGCTTGTTCATTTGCCGCTCTCTCCTGGGCTTCAGCTAGCGCTTTCTTGAGGGTCTCCACCTCGGTCACTGCTCCTACAAAATATCATGGTACTACGGTCAACACAAATCATTCATCCTTTCTGAATCTACACAAGGTCATTGCATACCTTGATTGTCCTCCAGCTATTTTTTCACATGGCCGAGCTCTTCCTCGGTCCCCTCCAGACTCTGCTTCAGTCCGGAGACTTCGGCAGAATGGGAGGTCGCAGCCAGTAACGACGCCTGCTTATTCACATAGACATGTATGGTTAGTCTCCTGCGAAATTTATTTGATCCTCTGTCCGGATTTTTCTTTTCGAACACTGGACTGAGTCTCATGGGCGACTGTCTATACTATGACATTCTTTTTGCATAATTACGTCGCATACCTAAGCCTATTAGAAGGCTGGTGCAGGCTTCGGTCAGTCCGCTCTTAACGGACTGAACCCTCTCAACCACCGTACCCATAAGGATACGGTGTTCCTCAACAATGGAAGCGCTTTGCAGCGCTTCCAGTAGAGTATCCGGTGCCTCTGGATGGACAGAGATCATCGGTGGAATCGGTGCACCTCCTTCTTTCGAAGGAGGCTGCTTGCCTGATTCCGGAGCCGTATAGGTCTCCGGAACGGTATTCGGTGGGGGGGGGGGGCGAATTGGATATGGCCCCCATCGCCAGTCCCCAAGGGGATTCGCTCCCTCATGTGTCCGGCGGCTGAGGTATCACCCTCTGGCGCCACCCTGACGGCCTCCTCTGTTTCTCCCTGGCCTAGGGAGGTCCTTCGGGACAGCACCTCGACGTCGTCCATGGCCTGGGGAGAGGAGGCCGCCGGAAGGGACCCCCTGTCCATCACCTTTGGATCCAGCGAATTCCCCGAATATGAGGATCGCTGGAGGTCGGAACGAGTCGGACCACAGTGCATGATTCAACATGTTAAAACCATGAAGTGAAGGAGCTGGATATATGTGTGCGTCTTTGAGTACTTACGATTCGGCCAGGGGCTTATCCCTGGGGCGCCACTCAGTGCTGCTATCGATGTCCCATGCGGAGTTGTCCGCGAGGGAGACCTTCCCCTTCTTGGGCACCTCTGCCTCTAGATGCGTGGAGGCCGCCCTTTTCTTCCTTCCCCCTCCGGGCGAGAGTTGCTTTCCTCCTCCTCCTCGTTGTCCTCGGTGGGGGAGGAGTGGGTCTCGGCGTCTTCGGATGTCACGTCCAAAGTGCCCTTACGGCAGAGGCCACTTCAGGTCTCCTTGGCCTTCTTCTTGGCCTTCTTCTCCAGCGCTTGGTAGGGCGCCAGAACCAGCATCTTTGTCAGAAGTGGGATTGCTAGGTTTTCGGGCAGCGGAGCCGGACACTGAATCCGCTTCGCCTTCTTTGTCCAGCCCTGAAAAAACAAATAGGGAAGCTTAGGCATCTTCCTTGCGTATACAAGTAAAGGATACACCTTGAAATACGAAAAACTTACCGGACTGGCAGGATGGGTCAAGTTGTACCCACGATCCTAGGTCGTCTTCGGCCATGTCTCATTGGCCTTTAAAAGCACCTTCCAGATGTCTTCGTGTGTAGTGCCGAAGAACTCTTGCAAGGTCTGGTGCTCGGCCGGATCGAACTCCCACAAATGGCAAGACCGGCTTTGTCACGGAAGGATCCGGTGAAAAAGCATCACCTGGATCACATTGACAAGCTTGATGTTCTTGTCTACCATGCTCTTGATGTGCGTCTGAAGTGCTGTCAGCTCGTCCGACGAAGACCAGTCCAGGCCCTTCTCTAGCCAGAGGTGAGCCGCATCAGGGCTCCGGACTGTAATTCGGGAGCAGCGGCCCAAGTGGCGTCGCGAGGCTCTATGACGTAGAACCACTGCTATTGCCACCCTTTGACGGTCTCCACGAAGGTACCTTTGGGCCATGAGATGTTGGGCATCTTGCTCACCATACCGCCTCCGCACTCTGCGTGTTGACCACCCACCACCTTCGGCTTCACATTGAAGATCTTTGACCACAATCCGAAGTGGGGTAGGATGCGCAAGAAGGCCTCGCACACGAAATAAATGTCAAGATGTTGAGGAAGGAGTTGGGGGCCAGATCATGGAAATCCAGCCCGTAGTAGAACATGAGTCCACAGACGAATGGGTGGAGAGGAAATCCCAATCCGCGGACGAAGTGGGGGATGAATACCACCCTCTCATGGGGCTCCGGGGTGGGGATGATCTTCCCCTTTGCTGGAAGCCGGTGGGCGATTTCCTGGGCTAAGTACCGAGCCTCTCGGAGCTTGGTGATGTCCTTCTCCTTGACGGAGGAGACCATCCACTTGCCCTGCGCTCCAGATTCGGACATGGTCGAAGTGCTTTTCTGAGGCGGGGAGGATGAGAGCTTGGGCGTTGGAGCTCGAGAATGGGTGGGCAGAGAGAAGGAAGGCGTGGGTGAAAGAGTGAATCCTTATCTCCTTATAAAGGCAGCAAATATCAAGACCCTCCCCACTCGCCTTAAAACTCGCCTATTCCCCAAGGGCCGCGCAGACAGAGCGGTTCGATTAACGCCGCCCATATTGATGAGAATCCCGCAATAAGGGCACACGATCTTTGCTTCGACAAGACGTGCCAATAAAACCGCATCTTGAAACGTGGAGCGGGAGGCTAAAACGGTTCAAAATAATGACCGGGCAGCGACGTGATGTCACGCTACAAAAGTTGTCAGTAGATTGGACTCGTGAAATAGTATACTCTCTGCGGGTGTGTGTGGTATTTGTTTTGCAGAGCCGGACACGTTTTCTGTGTTCGAAGGCTGTTTTGGAGTATTTGGAGGAGGAACCCGCCTTGCAACGTCGAAGACAATCTGCACGCCGGACACATCGTCATTGAAGCCTGGTTCAGGGGCTACTGAGGGAGTCCTGGATTAAGGGGTCCTCGGGCGTCCGGACTATGTAACATGGGCCGGACTAATGGGCTATGAAGATACAAGATAGAAGACTTCTTCCTGTGTCCGGATGGGACTCTCCTTTGCATGGATGGAAAGCTTAGCGTTCGGGTTTGTAGATTCCTTCCTTTGTAAACCGACTCTGTACAACCATAGGCCCCACCGGTGTCTATATAAACCGGAGGGTTTAGTCCGTAGGGGCAATCACAATCATACAGGCTAGACATCTAGGGTTTATCCATTACGATCTCGTGGTAGATCAACTCTTGTAATCCTCATATTCGTCAAGATCAATCAAGCAGGAAGTAGGGTATTACCTCATCAAGAGGGCCCGAACCTAGGTAAACATCGTGTCCCCGACTCCTGTTACCATCGACCTTAGACGCACAGTTCGGGACCCCCTACCCGAGATCCGCCGGTTTTGACACCGACAATACTACTAGTACGTATTAAGTACAGTAGGAATGCGAAGATATGAGCAGTAGTACCAACAACAAGAAGAACAGTAGTAAGACATACTACTACCACTGTATGTACTAAAGAGTTCAAATAACGAGAAAGAACTTAAACATAGTTCTGCTGGGGGCTCAGCACAACACACCCCTAAAATAAACTAAGCAACTAGTCCGCTTGACACTGCAGTAGAACCAGCATGAGCAACGACACTGCCACCTTACTCGGAGTCCGAGTCCACGTCCTCGAATTCGTCCTCGTCCCTCTTCCTCTTCCTCTCCGCCGACAATTCTTTGCTTGAACCTGACACTGGGCTCTGCTTCTTCATCCAACCCTTGTAGATATTTAAAAAAGGTAGGCATCCGTTGCTGCGTAAAGGATATGATCTTCATCTATTATCTTCCACTCCCATGCATGATGAAACTCCTGGTGAGGTTTCTTCAGTTGAGCGTACGAAGGATCAATCATGGCTGCCGCTAGGGTCAACATTGAAGGATGAGAGGAGGACACCAGGCTTGCCTTCTGGAGATCGAAGGGTTGGCCTACAACAAGGCCTATCCGACTCAGGACTATCATGTCGTTTGTAAAGTCTACAGTAACAAATTTCACTCTTTTGTCCTTGAGGAAGAACTCAAATTCCTGGCACCTAATGTCGGCATGGCATATGTGGTAGACCAAGCACACGTTATGTATGCAAACCTGGATCACGGTGGGCTTCTTCTTCTCTGCCTCCTTTAGAAGCTTCTCGCTTTCCAGGATTGTGGTGTACTCAACATCTAGCCCAGCGACCCACTCATCCTTTGAACTTTGGAAGATGCGTAGGAAGCGAGCAAGGCATGCTTCCACCGTCGCGGATCTACGGGTGTAGATGATGATGATCTCATCGCCGGTGGTGGTTCTAACCTGGTACTCAGCGACGATCATGGAGATTTGGGAGGCCATGGATTTTGGAGGCGGGTTAGGAGAAGTTGAACTGGTGTAATGTGAAAGGATGGGACGACTGGAGCAAACTGTTGTAAGGAAGAAGACGGGGATGAGTAGGGCATGCGAACGGCATGGGGTAGTTGGCTTGCCCGATGGGTAAACGGCTGGATGCCCCCAAAGAGTTCTCGAGTACTATGCGGGACCCACTAGAGACCCACTAGATGTCATGTCTACTAGACCCATATCGTAGGCCTGACGGTATAGCTTCTGCGTGTTCGCACGCCTTGCCGGCGCATGGATGTAACTTCACTTAATTCCGTCAACCGTCCCGCCTCCCATGACCTTCGCCTCCCTCGCGCGGTCACGCCCTTTGAGACTTCGGACGACTATAAATGAGCAATTTTTTTGCCTACTCCGCATGCATGATACTCCCTCTGGTCCTTTTTACACCGCGTAAGATTTGTGTCAAGTCAAAGTTTGCAATGTTTTTGACCAAATTTATAATAAAATATCAATATCTACAATACCAAATATATATTTTATGAAACTACATTTCATAATGAGTATAAAAATATTGATTTGACATTGTGAATGTTGATACATTTTTCTATAAGTTTGGTCAAAGTAGAGGTACATTGACTTCAGACAAAACTTATATGCACGATGCAGACTAGTTCCTTCATCCAGGTGCGTGCCATGTCCAAAATAGTCATCACAACAAGGTTAGCTATTAGAGTACTACTACTGCCTCCCTTCTAGTTTAAAGGGCTCGATTCAAAATTTTCACCTACTCTTACCAATAGAGGCAGTGGAATAGTTTTTGTAGTCTGCAAAAGTACTCAATTAATGCTCTCGTTCTTCACAAAAAAATTGTGTTTACCAATGCATTATCGCATTGCATGCATGCATGAACACTAGTAATTGACAAAGATTTTTACATGCACTAGCAAGATGCCCGTGCATTGCACGAAACATCAAGATGCATTTGTATGAGTAGTTTATCTTATGGGAGAAAAGGATGAACGAGGGAAGGCCTTATCTGCAAATGTGGAGAGGAGTGTGGGTAAATTATCATAGTTTCCTTCCTATCCGTTAGATATAGATCGGACGGCCTATATTGCAGGATCGCAGGCACACCATCATCACCAACTCTGCTTTTTATAAGAATAGAGAGTAGAGATTAGTTAATATTCTCTTTAGGCTACTCATAGTGGAAAGTATCATATACTAGTATCATGTGCATGATACTAGTGTATGATACGGGACTACCTTTATAGTGCCATGCATGACAAAAAGTAGCATAGTATTTTAACATGATACGATATCTATCTATGTTAATCTAACCCCCCTCTCTTCTTTAATTCTTTGCCACATCAACATGTTTGCTATTCCCGTGTGCATGATACCAGCTAAGATACTACATTATACCACCACTATGGCCAGCCCTAATCATCGCATGCAATAATTTAGTGCACCTTGAAATCTGAACATGTGTGGGGCGTGTATGTTTTTAATGACTTGAGACTATACCTAGCCCAGCATGCAAGATGACTTATTATGCACCGTTCCCCATACCTGCCGAAAGCCCGTTCGTCTCCAAATCTTTTCATCTCCATGTGTGAAAACAATCTGCCTGCTTGACTCTCCTTCTCCCCCCGGCAGTCCCACCACCCCACCCCGTGTGGAAAAAATCTGCATGCATGACTCTCCTCCCCCCGCGCTCGTCCAATCCGTTGTGACCAACAATATTTCCACGCCTTCCCTCCCCCGTAATTTACTCCAGCAAATATGCCCACGTAGCTATTACATTAATCACGCAACATATCTTATGGGACGCTGCTTCAGTTACTTAACTGCAGGTGCATTGGGTCACTGACATGTGGGCCCAACAGGCATCTGGCCCATATGTCAGTGACACAACTGCAACTACAGTTAAGTCATTGAAGCTCAGTCCATATCTGATGTAGACGTGCCATTGCTCGCTATAAATATTACGCCTCCCACGGCATTGAGAAGAATGCTCATGTTCATCGCTATATCCTCCCCTCCCTCTCACGTCGACCACCATGGCATCGCCCCTCCCAAGCCCTAGGCACCCCTCACTGCACAGCACGGACGGTCAAGCATCGTCGTTCCGTTCCTCGCCGCCACTAGTCGAGGAGGATGCGTCGGCATTCCCAGTCTCACCAGCACACGCGTCGGAGGACGCGTCGGCTCCCCTCTACGAGGAGAACGTCGCGCCGCCCGCCGAGCACCCCAGCATTGAGGAGCTTTGGAAAGAAATGGATGTCGCCTTGTGGGAGGCTTTGCCTCCCGCAGAGCGCGCCAAAATAGAGGCAGAGAAGAAGGCCAAGGAAGAGAAGCGCACCGCGAGGCATGCTGCGTGGCTGGCCTATGTCACGTCCGAGAGAGTCAGGAAATTGGATCCTTGGATAGAAGGCTCGTGCGAGGGCCGTGGGGGTGGCGGAGGATGCCTGTGCCAAAGCCCTGAGTGCAGTCGAGCCCAAGCGCCTCATCTGCGCTTAGCGGTACGTGGACCGGGTGCACGCTTCCAGTGAGGAGGAGTACCTGTTGGTGCCGGATCACCTAGCCCGCCGACAAGCCGCCAATCAACACCTCACGAGTTGCGAGGCTGAGGAAGAGGCGTTGTGTCTGCGCGTTGGGAAACGGCCGCGCACTAGGGCACTCGTGGCGCGCCGCAAGCGCTCATGCGAGTGTCATGGCTTTTATTAGGAATAATTTAGTTTTGTAAGGCGATCTCATTATTTTTGGGATGCAAATGATAAACCCCGAATGTTCAGGAATTATTAGTGTCCTTAATTAAGTATGTAAAAGGAAAAGTTTGGAAACCTTGTGTATCCATACGCATTTTGTAAGTATGTGCATATAGCACAAACTTTACTATATATCGCACTACACGTCTCTCTCTATATATATATGCTTGCAGACTGTGCTACTACTATTACTTATGTACGTGTAAATGCACATTTTAACATTAGGATGCAGCTTTTGTAAAAGTAAAAAAACAGCACTAGTCAAGCTTGTGAAACGATTCAATGCAAAAGAAATGCAAAAATGCTCGTTTGATTGTTTACTTTTAGCTTCCTTCTCTGTGGTTATTTCTCTATCGTACTTTGAACGGAGTATCTCACTGGTTGGGAAGGCATGCAAATTCCCAAACCGGTTCCTACACCCTGTATCAAATTTTTTTGCCTAACAAGTTGTGTCGTGCAATTGGAATTCTAACTTGAGTACTACTACTAGGAGTACCAGGGGCCAGTTCTTTTAGGCTTCTAGATTAGTAATCCCATAACTACTACCTCCGTCCTGGTTTATTGGTCCCCATTGTAATCTGTGTCAAGTTTTGACCATAAATTTAACTAATGAAATGTTTATGCATGTCACCCAAAATTATATAACTTTTGTTGACATGCACTAACATTTTATAAGTTAAATCTTTGGTCAAAATTTAGCACAAATGACAATGGTGACTAATAAACGAGGACCGAGGTAGTAGTTTAGAAGCCCAAATAAATGAGTGAGGCACCTTATGTTACTCTCCACTATGACTAGTCTTATGGGAAAAGCTAGGGAAGAGACGGCTTATTTTTTAAGCCGCCAAAAGAACTGGCCCTAGGAGTACTAGCTAGGGATCGAGTGTGCGAGATGAATCGGACAAAGTAAATGCAGAGAGATGAAATGCAAAAAATACGGAGGGATGTGATGGTTGCTTGTTTGATTATTTTACCAGGCCACTTATTACTGGGAGTGGTGGGGTTTTGTGATATGACGGCTTTACTACCGCGCCACGAGCGGGGTGAGACTCCCATGCAGTGCCGCCCTCTACACTAGTACTACCTCAGTCGTGGTTTATTAGCCCACCATTGAATTTGACTGAAGATTTAACTGATAAAATGTTAGTGCATGTCAACAAAAACTATATCATTGGATTCATATTTGAACATAGTTTTCAATTATATAATTTTTGGTGACATGCATAAGCATTTATCGTACTATATATAATGTTAGTTAAATTTATGGTCGTACTAATGTATAGTAAGGTGCCCGTGTGTTGCACGGAATAGTGTAATGCATTCATCGAGGGGTTGTTTGTTTTGACAAAGTATGTGGGGGTCATCTCATGTGTAACGAGTATCGATAGGTTTCTTCGGATATTATTTCTTCTCTAGAGCTCACAAACATCCAAGTTAAATGGGTAAAAGAGTATCTTTGACAAAGAAAAGCGTTCAATTGTTCAACCTGCATCTAAAACTTATGAAGAAATAACACTTATTGTGCTTTGCAATAAATGATCTTTAAGAATTAGTTTTTGAGTATCGATTTTGTTTATTTTTCTAGACCACCATGAATGTACTCCCTCCGTCTAGGTGAATAAATCATCTTAAGTTGTGCACCATGACCAAGAATGATGGGAAAATGAGAGAACTTAATGTTTATTTGCTAATTAATAGCATTGCATGCAATGAACTAACCACTACATGTCGTGTTTGGTAGTCTTGAGTCATTGAAAACATGGACGCCCCACATCTCTTATTGGTTGATATGTCAAGAAACAAGAAATGAGATGGGAGTTAATGCACCACGCCTAAGTGTTTTGGGATTATTTGATTTTCGTAAGGTGACTTAGAGCGAGTACAATAAGGTACAGTCGACAGGCTGTAAGAACTAAAGTAATATTTCTAATGCTTAGTTGGAGGAGAAAGGATAAAAGAGAGAATGAAAGCGGGCTCTCATGCAAGAGCCGGCAGCAGCACGTGCTCCTAGGCACTATGTGAGAGTGGAAAATTGGCCATGTATTAATAAAGTGGCACATACTTATAGCTAATTGTTATACATGTTGGCTATAGATGACATGGCACTTTCTTATAGTCAATAGTTGGCTATAGATGACATGGCACTTTCTTATAGTCAACAGTTGGCTATACTATTAAGTATTAACCATGCTCTTATACACCTAGACAGAGGGATTAAATCAGGATGACTTGGAAGGGGGCACATGAGATGTAAGAAATGGTTCATCATAAGTCTTTCACCAGTACTGTAGTAAAAATTCTCAATTAATCTCATAAATGGCAAGCGAAAACTCTAATGGAGCAAAAGCATACATGGAAGATTCTAGACTAAACCATAAACTGATACACTTTTATTCAAGCGCGATACTCCAATAGAGCAAGATCATGCATGGAAGGTTCTATACTATATAAATAAGAAGTCTCCACATGCTTAGACATCGGATTACATTGAGCGAAGACTAATGATCAACATTTAACTTGGTAATGCATATGTCCAGGTGAACCTCCTTGGATTCCCCATGCACCATCTTAGGGTGAAAATCATACCGTGCGTCTTCCATGTCCACATCGCTGGGAATGGAGCAGCTCGCCACAGTCCCAGTCAGCATGATGGAGGCGGTGTGGGCGCCGACTTACCTCTAAGGGCAGTAACAGTGAGCACGCACCCGTACACTGGCCTCGTGTTAGCGTCAGTAGCGTTGCCCCTAACGCACACTACAGAGACGGAGGGGTGGCCTGCGCGGGCCTTGCCGGTGCTCACGGCCAAGAGGAAGACGCTGATGTCCTCCTCCACGACTAGAAGGCGGCGGTGATCCTCCAGCGACTCCGACACGGCGAACGGGTAGCACGTCTCGTACTTGATGTTCACCGCCGCGGACCGTAGTGATTGACGGACGGTGCCATGAGGTGATGCACGAGGCTCGCCGGCGAGCCCTCAAACAGCGGCGTGTACTCATAGTACTAGTAGTGCGCGTGCGTGCATCTGGAACTATGCACCACCAGCGAGTGCTGGTCGACGTACCTCTCGCAGCTAAAACTCTTGCAGACGTAGGGCACCTTGGAGGCATCGACCAGGCCGTCCATGAAATGGGAGTGGCTGTAGGGGACGTTGCGCCTGTTGAATATATGAGGAAGTTACTACGAGATTTAATCCGAATAAGCACAGAATAAATCATGACGGCTATAACAGAGATTAAACTAATCATGTGGACTAGTATAGTAGATGAACAGATCGAATCTAGGACACAGACTAGAAACATGAATTCTACCATGATTTCAAACGGGAAGGACATAAACACATACGGTGCTTCGGGAGCAGCACCATTGGCATTGAGGTTGTTGCCCGAGTCTTTGAGGAAGAGGTTGCCGAAGTCGGGGAAGAAGTCATCGTCGGTGAAGTCGTCACTGCCAGCAGTCGCGCGAGTGCGCTCCCCAAATTCCAACAGCGCCCGCCGAATGGAGCGCAGGAGGGAGTGGTTGTAGGGGACGTTGCGGCCGCCGAATGGAGCGCGGGAGTAGCACATGAAGCAGTAGATGGAGCTCCTCCCTAGTCTCTATCTCTACTCATAAAAAACCGAGTTGGTGATGATGGTGTGCCTGCCATCTTGTAATATAGACCGTCCAATCTATATCTGACGGATAGAAAGCAAACTATGACAATTTTAAAAAAGATACCCGCACCTCTCTCCACATTTACAGATAAGGCCTTGCCTCGTTCACCCTTATCTCCCACAACCTCATTGCTGAGCAATTAAAAAAGGAAGTCTCTGGAACAATCTGGCATGGTGACCGCTGCCGGCGCCGTCCATCCCCATGCCTCCGCCCAGTCCGACCACCAGTCACCACCATGCCGCACTCCTCCTCAGCTTATCTCTCATCTTTCTCGAGATATCATTTTTTCGATGAAATTCTCGAGATAGCATTTTTCTGATAAAATTCTCGAGATATCATTAGTTTTTACACATGGGATTACTCCTGCATGGGTCAATCACAACAGGTGTTTTGTAAAAAAATGTATCTTCATGTTCCGTGCAATGCACGGGCATCTTGCTAGTTTGCATATAATTCCAAACTCCACGTAGACACAGTCTTTGACCATTTTACAACTATGTTAGTATCATTGTTAGTGGTCGGCCGGTGCAAGTTATAGCCCCGGGTGTTTTAACCTTTTTTTAGTAATGATATCTGGCGATTTTTCGCCACGAGCTCAATCCATGCGAATCCCACGTAACCATCAGATTTCCATCCGACAGTGGCCTAGTTTTAATCCATAGTATTTCACAAAATCGCCACCCTTACACACGTACTGTAATTGTGTCGCGGGAGTTTATAACTGCCATGTCTCCCAGCAAACGTTTGCTAGGGATTTGAGTTAGCACCGATGGCGGTTCGTAGTCATTCCACGCTCGGGCATTGAAGTTTGTAACTATTTTAGATTAGAATATACTACTCCTCTGGTGCTAGTAGTAGAGCAGATTCCTACTCCACTATATGAAAACTAGGGCATAGTAGTAGGCACTGTAGGGAGTACTAGTGCTGTGATCACTCAAGCAAGTTGTCTGGCATCGATATGACCATACGCTGCTGGTATGTGTCTTGTAAGTCAAGCGGCGTGTTGTGGTCATCATCACCTGTCCACTTCCCGCAGCACATATTCGCTTTTCCATCTTTGTCTGCACATAATCGTCCAATCTTCCATCCCCCTAAGGCGCCTCCCCCTCTTCCGAAACCCAAGCACTAACAATGGCAGAACCGAGCAGCATCTGCCAAAAGAGTGGCTGGAATTCGCTCCCCAAAGAGGTAATCAAGCTCATTGTTTCGTGCGTGGACAATCTCAATACCATGCCACTCGCTGTGTGCTCGTCGGGGTTGTACCGTTTACTCAAAGCCCTCAGGCCGGAGCTTTTTAAGCCAGCTCCTTGCTTGCTGATGCCTGATGTCTACTATGCAACTTTATTCTTGTAGACATGTGTTGGCCTCCAAGCGGAGAGTTTTGTAAGACAGTAGCAATTTTCCCTCAAGTGGATGACCTAAGGTTTATCAATCTGTGGGAGGCGTAGGATGAAGATGGTCTCTCTCAAACAACCCTGCAACCAAATAATAAAAAGTCTCTTGTGTCCCCAACACACCAAATACAATGGTAATTTGTATAGGTGCACTAGTTCGGCGAAGAGATGGTGATACAAGTGTAATATGGATAGTAGATATTGATTTTTGTAATAAGAAAATAAAAAACAGCAAGGTAGCAATTGATAAAACGGAGCACAAACAGTATTGCAATTCTTGAAAATGAGGCCTAGGGTGTCGGTGTCAAAACCGGCGGATCTCGGGTAGGGGGTCCCGAACTGTGCATCTAAGGTCGATGGTAATAGGAGACAGGGGACACGATGTTTACCCAGGTTCGGGCCCTCTCTATGGAGGTAATACCCTACTTCCTGCTTGATTGATCTTGATGAATATGAGTGTTACAAGAGTTGATCTACCACGAGATCGTAATGGCTAAAACCCTAGAAGTCTAGCCCGTCTGATTATGATTTTCCCTATGTACTAAACCCTCCAGTTTATATAGACACCGGAGGGGACTAGGGTTGTACAAAGTCGGTTACAGAGAAAGGAATCTTCATATCCGAACGCCAAGCTTGCCATCCACGCCAAGGAGAGTCCCATCCGGACATGGGTGAGAGTCTTCGGTCTTGTATCTTCACAGCCCATCAGTCCGGCCCATGTCCAACAGGCCGGACGCCCGAGGACCCCTTAGTCCAGGACTCCCTCAGTAGCCCCTGAACCAGGCTTCAATGTCGATGTGTCTGGCGCGCAGATTGTCTTCGGCATTGCAAGGCAGGTTCCTCTTCCGAATACTCCAAAACAGCCTTCAAACACAAAGAACATGTCCAGCTCTATAAAACAAGTACCACACACAACCGCAGAGAGTATAATATTTCATGAGTCCAATCTACTAACAACTTTTTGCAGCGTGATGCCACGTCAGCACCCGGTCATTATTTCGAACCATTTTTCAGCCTGCCGCTCCATGTTTTGAGATGCGGTTTTATTGGCACGTCTTCTCAAAGCAGAGATCGTGTCCCCTTATTACGGGATTCTCATCAATACGGGCGTGGGTAAACCAACCGTGTCAGCTGCGCGGCCCTTGGGAAACAGGCGAGTTTTAAGGCGAGTGGGGAGGCGCTTGATATTCGCTGCCTTTATAAAGGAATAAGAATTCACCCCCTTTCACCCACGCCTTCTCTCCCTCTGCCCACCCACTCTCAAGCTCCAGCACCCAAGTCCTCATCTCTTCCCCCTCAAAAAAGCACTTCGATCATGTCCGGATCCGGAGCGCAAGGCAAGTGGATGGTCTCCTCCGTCAAGGAGAAGGACATCACCCAGCTCCGGGAGGCCGGATATTTGGCCAAGGAGGTCGCCCACCGGCTTCCGACCGAGGGACTGGTCGTCCATATCCCGGAGCTCCATGAGAGGGTAGTGTTCATACTTCACTTCGTTCGCGGTCTGGGATTTCCACTCCACCCATTCGTCCGTGGACTTATGTTTTACTATGGTGGATTTCCACGATCTGGCCCCTAACTCCTTCCTCAACATCTCGGCATTTATTGTCGTGTGTGAGGCCTTCCTCCGCATCTCACCCCATTTCGGATTGTGGCTGAAAATATTCAATGCGAAGCCGAAGGTGGTTGACATCCAGCATGCAGAATGCGGAGGCGCCATGGTGAGCACAATTCCCAACGTCGTATGGCCCAAAGGCACTTTCGTGGAGACTGTCAAAGGGTGGCAAAAATAGTGGTTCTATGTCACAGAGTCCCGCGACACCACCTGGGCCGAGGCTCCCAAGTTCAGGTCCGGGGCCCCGATGCGGCTCACCTCTTGGCTAGAGAAGGGCCTAGATTGGGCCTCGTCGGACGAGCTGACAGCGCTGCAGACGCGCATAAAGAGCATGGTCGACAAGAACATCAAGCTTGTCAATGTGATCCAGGTGATGCTCTATCGCCGGATCCTTCCATGCCAAAGCCGGACCTGCAATTTGTGGGAATTTGATCTGGCCAAGCACCAGACCCTGCAACGCTTCTTCGGTGTTACACACGAAGGTATTTGGAAGGTGCTCTTCAAGGCCGAAAAGACATGGCCGAAGGAGACCGAAGACCGTGGGTACAACCTGACCCAGCCCGCCAGTGCGGTAAGTTTTGTCATGTTTTCAAGGTGTATCCTTTACTTACCTGCTCAAGGGGCATGTCTGAGCTTCCCCGTCTTCACTTTTTCAGGGCTGGACGAAGAAGACGAAGCTGATCAAGAGTCTGGCTCCGCTGCCCGAAGACCCAGCAATTCCTCTTCTGACGAAGATGCTGGTTTCGGCGCCCTACCAGGCACCGGAAAAGAAGGCGAAGAAGAAGGCCAAGGGGGCCAGAGGTGGCCTCCGTCACAAGGGCACTTCAGACGTGACGTTCAAAGACGCCAAGACCGAGTCCTCACCTGTCACCGACGAGGAGGAGGAGGAGGAAGAAAGCAACTCCCCCCTGTGAGGGGAAGGAAGAAAAGGGCAACCTCCACGCATCTGGAGGCCGAAGCGTCCAAGAGGGGGAGGGCCTCCCTCGCGGACGACACCGCGCCGGACACCGACAGTAGCTCGAAGTGGCGCCCCAGGGAGAAGCCCCTGGCCGGATTGTCAGTATTCGAAGGCTCCGACGCACTTGTATGCCCGACTCCCTTATTTCGTAATTCTGATACGTTGAATCACGTGCTAAAGTCTGGCCCACGACAGCTCCCGGCAATGCACATCGGGGGGTTCGCTGGATCCGAAGGCCATAGATAGTGATTCACTGCCAATGGCCACCTCTCCCAAGACTACGGATGACGCCGAATCGGTGTCCCAAAGGACTTTCACAGGCCAGGGAGAGGCGCGAGAGGCCATCAAAGCGGCGCTGGAGGGTGAAACCTCGGCTGCCGGAAAGCTGGGGGGCGGATCGCCCTGGAGACTGGCGATGGGGGCCATATCCAACTCGGCCCCCAGCCAAATACTGTTCCGGAGACCCATCAGGCTCCGGAATCAGGCAGGGAGCCTCCTTCAAAAGAAGGAGGTGCACCCATCCCCCCGGTGACCTTTGTCCATCCAGACGCACCGGGTACTTTAATGGAAGCGCTGCAAGGCGCTTCTATCATGGAAGAGCACCGCACCCTTATGGGTACAGTGATTGAGAGGGTTCAGTCTGTTAAGAGCGGACTGACCGAAGCCTACACTAGCCTTCTGATAGGCTTTGAGGTAAGTGACGTAATTATATAGAAAGTCACAGTATAGACAGTAGCCCCTGAGACTCTGTTCGGTGTTCGGAAAGAAGAGCCGAACAGAGGATCGAATAGTTTTTCGCGGGAGACTAACCATATATGTCTATGTGAATAAGCAAGCGTCGCTGCTATCCGCGGCTTCTCATGCTACCGAAGTTTCCGGACTGAAGCAAAGGCTGGAGCGAGCCGAGGAGGAGCTCGGCCAAGCAAGGAAACGGCTGGAGGATAAGCAAGGTATGTAATGACCTGCTGTATAATAGAAAGGATTTGATGATTTATGTTGACTATAGTGTCATGGTATTTGTAGGAGCGGCGACTGAGGTGGAGACCCTCAAGAAGGCGCTAACCTAGGCCCAAGAGAAAGCGGCAAAGGAGCAAGCCGCCCGTGAGAAACACGAGGCCAGGGTTGATGAGGTCCAGCTGAAGCTCCAGGACGCAGTTAAGAAATGCGAGTCCTTGGAGCGCAATATTGCGGATCAAAAGACCGAACTTGCCAAGGCTCGTCAAAGTGCACAAGATGCCCGGGTTGAAGCCCAGGGCGCTCTCCAGGAGTTTCAGGAGGCCAAGAAGATTGCGGTGGGTAAGGCCTTCATTATGCAGAGCAAATATGTGAAGAAGAGGTATCTCTTACTAACCCGGATTTGGAGTTCTCCAGGAGCGTTTGCGGATTTGCCGCACAGTGTTGCCGACGCTGCGGAGTTCTTCCAAGCCGAAGAGGGGAGCTCGACGGAGAAGCTGTTCTGGTCGCAATACCTTGCGCCAGAGCATCCGGTGCCTTTTAGCGACCAGCTAAAATAGCTGGTCAAACTGCATAGGGTGGCCGAACTAGCCATGAAGGATTTAACAATCCGGCTGTGGCCTACCAAAGCTATACCCAGCAGCTACTTCGGGCTCGTGAAGGGGCTGGTCAATGCCTGCCCCCGGCTTGACGTCATCAAGCGATCGGTCTGCATCGAGGGTGCACGGATGGCCTTCGCCTGCGTCAAGGTGCAGTGGCCGAAGATGAACGTCGTCAAGCTCGCGACCGAGGGACCACCCGCTGGCAAGGAGCACCGCACGCCCGAGCGGTATTTTAGAGATGTCCTCCTGTGCAGCCGTTTTTATTGAATTTGAGAGTTGGCAGTCGTTGGCTTTAGCCCCCACGTAGGTAGTACGGGGGTGTTCGGGATGGAATCTAAACACTCTTGATCCAAAATTTGGTCCTTGAAGGAGGTATTTAGCGCAACGAACCAGGCAATCAAACTATGTGGCTTTATCACCCTCACTTAGCCATAGGAGTTCAATAATAAGAATGTAGGCGCAGCCCCTAGTTAGCATTTAATTCGGACTAGGGTGCTGTAAACACCTGATCGGACTAAGGTCGATTTCTCGCATAATGCGGGAAAAATCGCGGAAGATTTGTAACCTCCGAACAGCTGACTGGCTCAGGCCGCATCATGATAGTCAGTTTTCGGCTTTCTCTACTGAGGTGCTCATCTGGATAAACCAGGACACAATCGCAATAGTTCTCCCTTTACTACCCTAGCCGATAGAGCGGAACATAAGGTAGTAAGCACAGGAGCCGGGCAACCCAACTATTGACCAAAGACATGATTCGGAGCCAATGCATGTAATGCTAAAATTCGGGGCGCCGAACTGTACTGTAAAAGTGTTCGGACTTTGTTGCCATAGTATGGAGCGTAGAGAAGCCCGTGGCAAATTAAAGTGTACCAGAGTGTACGTGTGCGATCGATAAAAATAACGGAATAAAATGAAGTTGTAAGCTAGTGCCACGTAAGTTGGGCTGCAAATAGTTTTCATTTATATTATTACGTCAAAGCGTATTTGTAAAAATAGTGCGAGAAGCACCCGGGCTATTTGGCATGCCAAGATCAAGGGGGGAGCTTGCGCGTGGGCCCCGAAAATAGGTAGAATGACCGTTGAGGGTGACATCCAGAAATCCCTCCAAGCGTCTGTGCTACTTGCCACCTTGGTGTATCCGTCCTTTGAAAGGACTGATTATCAGACCGCTGCTAGGGGCCTATGGAAAAAAGAAACCTGAAAAGGATAAAAAGAAAAGTGAAAGTATGTGTGTCTGGGGGAGGTCGAAGCCATATTGTGGACCATAGTAGGGATGGCAATGGGTAGGGTATGGGTGGGTACAACCCTTTTTTGCCCAAACCCATACCCACGAAAACTTTCTATACCCGCCCATTTCAACATCCATGGGCATAAATTGACACCCATGCTCGTACCCATCGGGTATCTCATATCCAATGGGTACAATATATAGCATTTACATATTGAAAAAGTATAGAAAAAATTCAAGTGATGATTGACGATCAGTTTAGCATCGATGCGGTCTCCTCTGGTGGGCCTATTAGAGGTGGCAAGGGAGTACAATAAATGGTTGGTACAATCATGACACAGAGAGGCGACCGTGGGAACTAGGGATTACTGGTCCGAGTGTTGGGCAAGAGTCCATTGCGGAATAGTCAAGATTTCATTATTTCGATGAAGCACATAGGTTGAAGGAGGTGTTGTGATCTATAGGCTGCGGTCCTACAACCATGGGCGGTTTAGGGAATAAGGGATTGAGTGTTTGGCCATAAAAGTTGGATGTTGACCCACATGTCATAGGAGTTATTTTTATTTATTAATTTTCTCTGGGTATCCATTGGGTTACCCATGGGCATAATTTCATACCCATGCCCTACCCATATATTTTGCGGGTATGGATACCCATACCCATGGGTACCAAATCTTGCAAAGTCGTACCCATGCCCATTGTTTTTGGGTAGGGTACCCGTGGGTACCCATACCCATGGGCAAAACTGGTTATGCCTTCATCTCTCCCCATGGTATTTTGAGTGCGTAGTTATGTACGCGCGGTACGTATGCCGCCATTTGGTCAGGGCTGAGATGGAGGCCGGATTGCTAGTCTGACTCCTGACGAGCCGGACTGTCAAGCTGCGGAGTAGTCCGGACTCGTTTGACAGTGTCCGTAAGCTTGGCCGCTGAATTAAAATTCTGCCTTAAAAGGCGCTCTGTACTTCCGCTGCCAGGGTCGCGGTGTGCTCTTCAGTACGGAGGGAACGCTCCATGTTCCATTGACTGTTATGACCGCGCGTGGTCCAGGCATCTTGAGCTTGAGATAAGCATAGTGTGGAACCGCATTAAATCGAGCGAATGCGGTTCGTCCGAGCAGTGCGTGATAGCCACTGCGGAAGGGGACGATATCGAAGATCAACTCTTCGCTTCTGAAGTTGTCCAGGGACCCGAAGACAACTTCCAGTGTAATTGAGCCCGTACAACGGGCCTCGACACCTGGTATGACTTCTTTAAAGGTAGTTTTGGTGGGCTTGATCCTTGATGGATCGATGCCCATTTTGCGCACCGTATCCTAGTAGAGCAGGTTGAGGCTGCTGCCCCCGTCCATGAGGACTCCCGTCAGGTGGAATCCTTCAATTATTGGGTCGAGGACCAGTGCGGCTGAACCGCCATGAACGATACTGGTCGGATGATCCCTGCGATCGAAAGTGATCGGGAATGACGACCATGGATTAAATTTTGGGGCGACTGGCTCTATCGCATAGACGTCCCTGAGCGCGCGCTTGCGCTCCCTCTTGGGGATATGGGTAGCGTATATCATGTACACCATTTTGACCTGAGGGGGAAACTTCTTTTTTTCCCCTGTGTTCGGTGGAAGGGGCTCCTCGTCATCGTCCTCGCTTTGCGACCCCTTCTCCTTGTTCTCGGCATTTATCTTGCCGGCCTGTTTAAAAATCCAGCAACTCCTGTTGTTGTGATTGACTGGTTTATTGGGGGTGCCGTGTATCTGGCATGGGCGATCGAGTATGCGGTCCAAGCTGGATGAGCCCGAATTGTTCCTTTTGAACGGCTTCTTCCACTGGCCGGACTTGAAGCCAATGAATACGGCGTTGACCGCCCTGTCGTCGGTATTATCACCGTTGCTTCGACGCTTGTGTCTGTTGCGTTGGGGCTTGCCGTTACTATTTCTGGCTTCTGAAGTGCCAAGTTCGCTCGCATTGTTATTGCTACGGGCTAGCCAGCTATCTTCGCCCGCGCAAAAGGAGGTCATAAGCGCCGTGAGGGCTGCCATGGACTTCGGCTTTTCTTGGCCGAGGTGTCGGGCTAGCCATTCGTCCCGGATGCTATGTTTAAAGGCCGCTAGGGCTTCGACATCCGGACAGTCGATGATCTGGTTCTTTTTTGTTAAGAACCTAGTCTAGAATTTCCTGGCTGACTATCCGGGCTGTTGAATTATGTGACTTAAGTCGTCAGCATCCGGAGGTCAGACATATGTGCCTTGGAAGTTGTCAAGGAAGGCTTCTTCCAAGTCCTCCCAGCTGCCAATGGAGTTTTGAGCAGACTGTTCAACCAGTGCCGAGCTGGTCCTTTGAGTTTTAGTGGGAGGTATTTGATGGCATGTAGATCATCACTACGGGCCATATGAATATGGAGAAGAAAGTCCTCGATCCATACCACGGGGTTTGTTGTCCCGTCATATGATTCAATGTTTACGTGTTTAAACCCTTATGGGAATTCATGTTCCATTACCTCGTCAGTGAAGCAAAGGGGATGTGCGGCGCCTCTATATCGGGCCACGTCACGACGTAGCTCGGATGGAGTCCGTCTGTGGTTCTCGGCCCGGGCGTGATTATTATTGTTGCATCCGGCTAGGTAGCCGTTGTCGCGTGTCGGGGCACGACCCCGTGATCCATAGATCGATCTGTTCTGACCTGCTCTACTGTCCAAGTCCTGCCGCAGGTCATATGTACATCCCCGAGCTGTTTTATCTCTGCCTTTACGGTGAGGTAGTACGGGTTGATGTTCGGCTTGAGTTGTCGCTTTGTCCCGACCACGTGGTGGTCAGTCAGCCACATTGCGTGATGATGGTACGGGCTCCAACGCCTCGTCATTGAACTGAGGTAGCAATTTGCGCTTCGGATAACTTTTGGCTGGGCGCTCGAGGCCGTATTCTTCGGCTGCCAGGAAATGAGTCCACCTATCATTGAGCAGGTCTTGATCAACTTGAAGCTGCTGCTGCTTCTTTTTAAGGCTCCTTGCAGTGGCTATAAGTCGGCGCTTGAAACGCTCCTGCTCGGGAGGTTCCTCAGGCACGATAAAATCCTCGTTGCCGAGGCTCACCTCATCCTCGGAGAGCGGAAGATAATTTCTGTCCTCCGAGTCTTCGTTTATGGCTTGTTCATCAGGTCTAACTTGCCCGTCTTCCCGTTCGTCCTGTTCGGAAGTCGGCTCAACGGGGTCTTCATTGTCTTAGGCATCGTCCGGAGTATTGTTTTCTCCTGTGCCGGTATTGCTGTCTTTTCCACGGCGTGACTTGGAGCGGCGCCGCTGACGTCGGTGCTTTGGCTGTATCTCATGAGGTTTATCCTCAACTGGGTCTTCCTTGTCGTCGTCGCTATTCTCTTTGGGTGTATCTACCATGTACACATCATACGAGGAAGTGGCCGTCCAGCGTTCGGTAAACGGCGGGTTTTGGGCCTCCTCTTCTCCGGCATCGTCGTCCATACCGTCGATGTCTTCGGAGCCATAATCGAGCATGTCAGTTAAGTCCTCGACAGTGGCTATGAAGTGGGAGGTGGGTGGGGAGCGAAATTCCCCGTCATCAACCCCTAGTTCGAACCGGATATAATTCGGTTGTGAGTTCCCTGCTAAGGAGAGGGTTTTTAATGAGTTCAGCACATCACCTAACGGTTAGTGCTGATGTCCGCGGCGCTGAATCTGACGACCGGCGCCTGATCGGGCCAGACGGACACACATGGTTCAGAACCTGTGGACGGAGATGAATCCGAGGTTCCGGTGACGAAGGTCATGCTCGAGGTTGGGTCTGTGTGCAGCTCCAGCGCTGCTGATTCTGCGGCTCCCATGGCGGGGCTGAGTTTCCCGTCCTCGGATGGCATAATCTGCTCCAGATCTAGGGCCGGAGTACTTACAGGTGCTATCTCCTCGGTATGGTCCGATGACAGATTTAGGTCATGCTCATCATGGTGGCAGGGAGCGGCTGCCGTGGGCTCGAACCCGTCGAAGATCAAGTCTCCGCAGGCATCAGCGACGTAGTTCAAGCTTCCAAACCTAACTTGATGGCCAGGGGCGTAGCTATCGATCTGCTCTAGATGGCCAAGAGAATTGGCTCGCAGTGCGAAGCCACGGAATACGAAGATCTGTCCGGGGAGAAAAACTCCCCCCTGGACAGCTTTGTTGTAGATGATTGACGGGGCCATCAAACCTCTCGAAGGCGACGCAGCGAAACTCTCAATGAAAGCACCAATGTCGGTGTCAAAACCGGCGGATCTCGGGTAGGGGGTCCCGAACTGTGCGTCTAAGGTCGATGGTAACAGGAGATAGGGGACACGATGTTTACCCAGGTTCGGGCCCTCTCTATGGAGGTAATACCCTACTTCCTGCTTGATTGATCTTGATGAATATGAGTGTTACAAGAGTTGATCTACCACGAGATCGTAATGGCTAAAACCCTAGAAGTCTGGCCTGTCTGATTATGATTGTCCCTATGTACTAAACCCTTCGGTTTATATAGACGCCGAAGGGGACTACGGTTGTACAAAGTCAGTTACAGAGAAAGGAATCTTCATATCCGGATGCCAATCTTGCCATCCACGCCAAGGAGAGTCCCATCTGGACACGGGTGAGAGTCTTCGGTCTTGTATCTTCACAACCCATCAGTCCGACCCATGTCCAACAGGCCGGACGCCCGAGGACCCCTTAGTCAAGGACTCCCTCATAGGGTCCATACTTTCGCTAGTGCAATCTCTCAACAATGTTAATATAATTGGAGCATATAACCATCCTTCAAAGTGCCATGAAGAATTACTCCAGAGTTCCTATCTTGCGGAGAACATAAGAAGAAATTGTTTGTAGGGTATGAAACCACCTCGAAGCTATTCTTTCCGATCAATCTATCCAAGAGTTCGTACTAAAATACCACCAAATAATTTCGGATTCATAATACTCAATCCAACACAAAGAACCTCAAAGAGTGCCCCAAGATTTCTACCGGAGAAACAAAGACAAGAACGTCCATCAACCCCTATGCATAGATTACCCCAATGTCACCTCGGGAATCTGTGAGTTGAGTGCCAAAACATATATCAAGTGAACCAATATAATACCCCATTGTCACCACGGGTATCCATATGCAAGACATATATCAAGTTCTCTCAAATCCATAAAAGTATTCAATCTGATAAAACTAAATCTCAAAGGGAAAACTCAATTCATCACAACAAGATAGAGAGGGGAAAACTCTGCTACCTCTTGAGCACTGCGTTGGTTTTCCCTCAAAGAGGAAAGGGTGATGCAGTAAAGTAGCATAAGTATTTCCCTCACTTTTTGAGAACCAAGGTATCAATCCAGTAGGAGGCTACGCGCGAGTCCCTCGCACCTACACAAAACAAATAAATCCTCGCAATCCAAGGTATCAACCCAGATGTGATTTAAAGTAACCACCTTAAGTTGAACCATTAATTAACATCCTCACATCTGTCATGGAAATTCACTCAAACTCAATCCACGTCTATGAGCATAGCATAGCAATATAAGCAAACGTAGAAGTAACTCCCAACGGTTTGATAATAAACAGGGCAATAGGTACTACCTCATCTACTTCCCAAAACCCACATATTAAACAGTTCCTACCCATGCAATAGTTTGAGGGTTGATATAATGCAATAAAACTGGGTGGTAAAGAGGTATGATCAAAGTGTTACTTGCCTTGCTGATGATCCATGAAACCTAGAGACTCGTAGTAGCACGCTTCACACTCCGGGTATTCTATCGCAAACAAACAATACATACATAAGCAATCAAGCAAGGGTGCACGGGTAAAACTGAAAATAAGAGATCTAACCAGAAAGTTCAACTTAAGAACTCCGGTTTGCAAAAAGAATCAAATCGAACGAAGCAACGAAACTCAAACGGCGAAAGAAACAATCTCCGTTTACTAATCTGGACCTAAGTTAAATTTTATAGTAGCAAAAACTTGTTTAGGTTGATTAAACGGAAAGAGGCTTTCGAGATTAAACTCTAGACACTTGAATCGCCTGATTCCGATAAACGAGCGAAAAGTTATACTAAAACGAAAAACAGATCGAAAATCGCGATCGAAAATAATCGCGAAAAATCCGAGAAAAAGAAAAAACTGACGAAAGGCTAACGAACGAACGTTCGCTGTCTGCGGTTAAACGACGAAAACCGTTCGTTAAAACGAACGTACGGACGAACGTCCGCAAAATAAATAAACCGAAAAAACGAACCGAGAAAAACAAAAAAACGGATCTAGGGTTTCGCGAAAAAAACCGATCAGTTTTCAGAGAAAACCGGTGGTCGGGCGGGGCGGCGGCGGCTACCTCCGGCGGGCGGGACGGCGGTGGCGGGCAGCGGCTCCGGCTTCGGCGGGCGGCTCCGGCGGGGTCGGCGGGACGGCGGGGCGGCGGCAGCGGGCGGTGGGGCGGTGGCGTCGGCAGCGGCGGCGGCGGTGGCGGGGCGCGGTTAGGGTTTGCGGGGCCGGCGACTTGGGCTGGCGGCGGGGTTGGGCCGCGGCCTTTTAAAGGGGCCGGCTGGACGAGTCCGGGTCGGGTACAACCCGGCTAAGGCGGTGGACTCTTTTAAAAATATATATATATTCCGCGCAGAAAAACAAATAAAATAAATACTAAACGGACTCCAAAAATCTAGAAATAAATTTTGCCCGTCCTCTAAAGACAAGCCGGACAAGATGAACATTTATTTGGGCCTAAAATGAAATTTTGAAAAACGAATATTTTTCCTAGGCAAATAAAATAGCGATAAAATCCGAAATAAAATCTTATTTGATTTTATTATTAAATCCTCAATATTTCTTTATTTTGGGAGTCATTTTATTACCCTCTCTCTTATTTTTATTATTGAAATAATTGAAGATAAAATAAATAAAGTCAAATGATCCTACTTTCAAAATTTGAGAAAACCCAAATATGAAAATAACAAAATCCCCAACTCTCTCCGTGGGTCCTTGAGTTGCGTAGAATTTATAGGATCTAGCCAAGATGCAAAAAAATATGATATGCAATGATGATCTATTGTATAACATTCCAAATTGAAAATTTGGGATGTTACAAACCTACCCCCCTTAAGATGAATCTCGCCCTCGAGATTCGGGTTGGCTAGAAAATAGGTGAGGGTGGTCCTTCCGTAGATCTTCCTCTCGCTCCCAGGTGGCTTCATCCTCGGTATGGTCGCTCCACTGAACTTTGCAAAACTTGATAACCTTGCTGCGGGTGACTCGGCTGGCATATTCGAGAATCTTGACTGGTTTCTCCTCATAGGTCAAATCACTATCCAACTAAATCGCTTCCAGGGGCACTGTATCCCTCAGAGGAATATCAGCCATCTCTGCGTGGCACTTCTTCAACTGAGAAACATGGAGCACATCGTGAACTCCTAACAATCCTTCGGGCAATTCCAACATGTAATCAACTTCTCCCATACGTTCCAAAACTTTGTATGGTCCCACAAAACGTGGTGCTAACTTTCCCTTAACTCCAAAACGCTTAACTCCTCGAAGTGGGGACACACGAAGATAAACTCTGTCTCCGACTTCGTAAACTGTCTCCTTGCGTTTAGAATCCGCATAACTCTTCTGCCTGGACTGGGCTACCTTGAGCCTATCGCGAATCAGCTTAACCTTCTCTTCAGACTCTTTAATCAAATCTAGTCCAAACAACTGGCGGTCTCCAACTTCGTCCCACAACAACGGTTTCCTGCATCTCTTTCCATACAAAGCTTCGAAAGGGGCCATCTTCAAACTGGATTGGTAGCTATTGTTGTAAGAAAACTCTGCATACGGTAAATTATCATCCCAACTGGATCCATAATCTAGCGCACAAGCTCTCAGCATGTCCTCCAAAATCTGATTGACTCTCTCGGTCTGTCCATCTGTCTGTGGATGAAAGGCTGTACTGAACTCTAGCCTGGTACCCAAAGTTTCGTGCAACTGATGCCAGAACTTTGAGGTAAACTGGGTTCCTCTATCTGATACAATGGTCCTTGGAACTCCATGCAGACATACGATCCTGGTCATGTATATCTTTGCCAACTTAGCACTGGTATAAGTGGTCTTTACTGGGATGAAATGAGCTACCTTCGTCAAACGATCGACTACAACCCATATCGAGTCATAGCCTGAACGAGTCCTGGGAAATCCCGTGATAAAATCCATGCCTAGCTTATCCCACTTCCATTCGGGTATCGGCAATGGTTGTAGCAATCCTGCTGGCTTCTGATGCTCTGCCTTCACTCTCTGACATACATCACAAACTGCTACATACTCCACAATATCCTTCTTCATTCCGGTCCACCAGAAACTGTCCTTTAAATCCAGGTATATCTTGGTATTTCCTGGGTGAATTGAATACGGCGAATCATGGGCCTCTTGCAAGATCAACTTCCTGATGTCTGTATCATTGGGCACATAAACGCGGTCCTCAAACCATAAGGTATCGTGATCATCCTCACGAAATCCCTTGGCTTTTCCTCTACTCATCCTTTCCTTTATCTCGGCAGTCTCCTTGTCTGTCTTCTGAGCTTCTCCGATCTTATCCATCAAAGTAGACTGAATCTCCAATGCTGCTACAAAGCCTCTTGGAACTATTTCCAAACATAGTTCACGAAGATCTTCGGCTAACTCCTTGGGTAACTCTCCGGTCATGAGTGTGTTGACATGGCTCTTGCGGCTCAACGCATCGGCTACTACGTTAGCCTTCCCTGGGTGCTAATACAATCTCATATCATAATCCTTAATGAGATCCAACCATCTCCTTTGCTTGAGATTCAACTCCTTCTGCGTGAAAATGTACTTCAAACTCTTGTGATCCGTGTACACCTCACACTGGTTTCCGATGAGAAAATGTCTCCACGTCTTCAACGCATGCACTATGGCTGCTAACTCCAAATCATGTGTAGCATAATTCAACTCATGGGGTTTAAGTTGTCGTGAGGCATACGAAACAACTCTTCCCTCCTGCATTAGCACTGCTCCCAGTCCTCGATGAGAAGCGTCGCAATATACTTCATAATCCTTGTGTTGATCTGGCAGAATCAACACTGGCGCTGTAACTAAACGTTTCTTCAACTCCTGGAAACTAGCCTCACATTCCTCCGTCCAATTAAACTTGGTGTCCTTCTTCAACAACTCGGTCATAGGTTTTGCAATCTTCAAGAAATTCTCAATGAATCTCCGGTAGTATCATGCGAGTCCAAGAAAACTCCGGATCTCTCCAACTGACGTGGGTGATTCCCAATTTGTCACAGTGTTAACCTTGGTGGGATCTACTGCTATTCCTTCTCCGAATATAACATGTCCAAGGAATCCAACTTCCTTTAACCAAAACTCGCACTTGCTGAACTTGGCATATAACTGATGTTCTCTGAGCTTTCCAAGTACTAAACGCAAATGCTCCTTATGCTCTTCTTCATTCTTCGAATAGACCAGAATATCATCAATGAACACTACGACGAACTTATCCAAAAACTCCATAAACACTTTTTTCATCATGTTCATGAAATAGGCAGGTGCCTTAGTCAGGCCAAATGACATAACGGTGTACTCATATAGCCCATACCTTGTGGTAAAAGCTGTCTTGGGTATATCCTGCTCTCGAATCTTCAACTGGTGGTATCCTGATCGCAAATCAATCTTGGAAAATACTTTAGCTCCTTGTAGTAGGTCAAACAGATCATTGATCATCGGCAGTGGGTACTTGTTCTTGATTGTTACTTCATTCAATCCACGATAATCAACAACCATCCTCAATGATCCATCTTTCTTCTCCACTAGAAGTACTGGTGATCCCCAAGGTGACGAACTTGGGCGAATATATCCTTTATCCAGTGACTCCTTAATCTGCTTCTTAATTTCTTCCAAATCCTTAGTGGGCATCCTGTACGGTCTCTTAGATATCGGCCCTATGCCTGGCAAAAGCTCAATCAAAAACTCAATGTCTCTATCCGGTGGCATGCCTGGCAACTCCTCTGGAAATACGTCAGGGAAATCCTTCACCACTGACACTTCCTCCTGTACAACTCCTGATAAGGAATTCACTTGAGTCCTCTTCGGCACATGTCGGGATACATACTTAATCCTTCTTCCTTCTGGGGTAGTAAGCAAGATCGTCTTACTGGCGCAATCGATGTTTCCTCCATACATCGATAGCCAATCCATTCCCAAAATCACATCCAAACCTTACGACTCCAAAACTATTAGGTCTGAGGGGAAAACATGCCTACCTATTGGCAATGGCATCTGAAAACATCCTTGGCTTGCCATATACTCTGCTCCTGGCGAGGTTACTAACATAGGTGTTCTAAGAACTTTGGTGGGTAACTTATACTTATCCACAAATCCCCTTGATATGTATGAATGTGATGCACCAGTATCAAAAAGGACGATTGCAGTAAATGACTTAACCAAAAACTTACCTATTACTGCATCAGGCTGTGCTTCAACCTCCTCCACGATAACATGGTTCACCTGTCCCCTGTTGAAAGGGTTCGGCTTCTTCCCCGAGCTTCCATTGCCATTTCCATTCTTAGCTTCCAGACATTCAGTTGCATAATGTCCAGTCTTCTGGCACTTGAAACAAGTAATGTGGCTCAGATCCCTCTTGGCTGGGGTTGATGGGTTGGTACGGTTCTGTCCGTTGCTTCCTCCATTCCCATTGCCATTCTTGGGGCCACAATGATTGTGCGAGCTCCCTCCATTGTGATTGTGACCTCCGTGGTTATGCTGAAGGTGTCCTCCCGAGTTCGGGGTAAAACGAGGCTTCTGATGAGCTCCTGTACTATACTTTCCTTGTCCATACTTCCTCTTACGGCTCTCAATCTGCTGCTGCTTCCCTTCAATCATGAGAGCTCTGTCTACCAACTCCTGGTAGTTGTTAAAAGTTGCCACCATCAATTGCATGCTCAGCTCATCATTCAATCCTTCCAGAAACTTCTCCTGCTTAGCTGCATCTGTAGCAACGTCATCTGGGGCATAACGTGCTAACTTACTGAAATCCTCCACGTATTGGCCAACGGTACGTCCTCCTTGGCGTAAGTTGCGAAACTCACGCTTCTTCATGGCCATAGCTCGTGCTGAAACATGGGCAGTACGGAAAGCTTGCTGAAACTGGTCCCATGTGACAGTGTCAATGGGGTGAGTGGCTGTGTAATTCTCCCACCATGATGTTGCGGGTCCATCAAGCTGATGTGCGGCAAAACGCACTCTCTCCGCATCTGTGCATCCCGCAGTGGTCAATTTCCTTCCAATCTTGCGGAGCCAATCATCTGCAACAATCGGCTCGGTGCTGCTGGAAAACACCGGCAGATTCAGCCTCAAGAAACGGGCTAAGTGATCAACAGGTGGTGGTGGTGGTGGGTTGTTGTTGTTGTTGTTGTTGCCTTGGTTCTGAACTAGCACTTGCATCAGGGCATTCTGCTGCTGAATCAACTGAGTGATCTCCGGTGGGAAAACAAATCCGGTGTCGCGTCTCGGAGGCATCTGATGGGTTTAGAAAAGATGAGAAAATAGGATAGAATGAGATCTAGAGGGAAAACACTACCCATATGCACATGAGACAAACACAATCATATCACTCCAATCAATTCAAACAAGCCATACAATCGATCTAACTATCATTACAAAGTGCTTGGACTATACTATATACATGGGGAAAATACTACTACTAATTTGGCGGTCTACTAGAAATTTTGATCGGTCGAAGACTCCATGATATCTGCTCCGGCTTCATCCTCCAAATCATCATCACTGGGGTCCGAGTTGGTGTCGTCGATGATGATGTAGTTCTCCGGGCAAGTAGAATCGTCATCTTCTCCTCCTGGTGCTGGGTCTCCCATGAAAACTCCTAGCTTCTTTGTCAGGTCGCCATTCTTCTCCACTAGTGCAACGATTTCCTCCATATAATCCTCGCGTGTAGCCTTGAGTTCTTCGTCCATTTCCATGATTCTTGTCATTGCTTTCTTCAGATCTATCATGCCTGCGCACATCTGGTTCTCCTGGCGACGAATGTGCTGGTTTAACTCCTGAATGAAAGCTGCAATAGATCTATCCGTCCTGGTGCTCATCATCTCCCATTGCTCGTCTCGGCACCCACAAATCTGATAGATAGTATCCTTGAGATCATTGTGGTACACTTCTCCAATGCATCCCATGGTTATGTGGGCTGCCATGCTCTTTCCTAGACTCCAGGTTGGTGCATCAAAGGAAAACTGTATGGGCTCAGTGACTGGCATGAACGTCCTTCCTGGAACTTGAACTTGAATCATCCAACGCTCCTCTTCTGGTAGTGTGGCGTTGTAGGTCCCGGTGAAGCTTGGTATTCCGATGTTCAGGTACCAAGTAACTTCCTTCAAGTGTCGTCCAAAAGGTGTATCCTCATCCAGTTGCGCGAACTTGTTCCTTGCATCCGCCATCCTAAAAGAGTGGAAGAAAGGAGAGGAGTCAGAAATGAGAAGAGAGTAGTGATCCAGGGCTTTAGCTTAGTGGTCGTGTCCTACAGTCAGCGTGTGCTCTGATACCATCTTGTAGCGAACAGACCTCAAACAGTCTAGTCTCTGCGCATCAGTGTCATCCCTGGATCGGTAATGCTGACACGCACAGTACTTGAAGGATTTATAACAGAGTAGCAATCACACACTTATTACATCGAATAGTCTCTAGAGAGAACTTATTACAATAAATATGGCTTAAGGCCATCTAAATACGATAACAGCGGAAGGCTTGGAAGATAAAGTGAGTCCATCAACTCCAACGGCATCACTGAGTATAAGACCACGATCTATGGCACCTTACTCGTCGTCTGAAAAGTCTGCAACATGAACGTTGCAGCCCGAAAACGGGTGAGCACATGGAATATGCTGGCAAAGTAACACATAGAGAGTAACGAACAGAATAATGCTATCTCTACATGCATATATGGCTGGTGGAAAGCTCTATGGTTATAGTTTTGCAAAAAGCCAATTTTCCCTACAGCAAAGAAATGAATTTTATTTAACTATCATGGTGATTGTTGAACATTGAGAAGGTACCTCCAACTCAATCCCAATTAAGAACGTGATTAACACAATCAAATTAAATTAAGTAACATGATGATGAGATTCACATGATAATCCAAGAACTAGATACTCAAAATGTCCATAACCGGGGACACGGCTAACCATGATTAGTTTGTACACTCTGCAGAGGTTTGCGCACTTTTCCCCACAAGACTTGATCTCCTCCGTTTGATTTCTCGCACTACATGGTGTTTGAGAAACGGATGACCGAGACACAGTCTTTCAGAAACACTACTCTTTACTCCGGGTGGACAGTTACACCTACTTTCCCCTACATCTGCTAGCCCACCACTGAAAGAGGTCATGCAACATACTCAACTATGCTAGAGCCCATAATAGCTTGTGGCTACACACGGAAGTATCTAGCATGAATAATCTCATGATCCCTTTGAGCCTGGGTGGCGGTCCATAGGATAATCTCACGGGTACTCCGGGATATCCAAAAATACAGGCAACACTGGGTTCCCCAGGTGCCTCAATCCACCCAGATGTGATTTAAAGTAACCACCTTAAGTTGAACCACTAATTAACATCCTCACATCTGTCATGGAAATTCACTCAAACCCAATCCACGTCTATGAGCATAGCATAGCAATATAAGCAAACGTACAAGTAACTCCCAACGGTTTGATAATAAACAGGGCAATAGGTACTACCTCATCTACTTCCTAAAACCCACATATTAAACAGTTCCCAACCATGCAATAGTTTGAGGGTTGATCTAATGCAATAAAACTGGGTGGTAAAGAGGTATGATCAAAGTGTTACTTGCCTTGCTGATGATCCGTGAAACCTAGAGACTCGTAGTAGCACGCTTCGCACTCCGGGTACTCTATCGCAAACAAACAATACATACATAAGCAATCACGCAAGGGTGCATGGGTAAAACTCAAAATAAGAGATCTAACCAGAAAGTTCAACTTAAGAACTCCGGTTTGCAAAAAGAATCAAATCGAACGAAGCAACGAAACTCAAACGGCAAAAGAAACAATCTTCGTTTACTAATCTGGACCTAAGTCATCTTTTACAGTAGCAAAAACTTCGTTAGGTTGATTAAACGGAAAGAGGGTTTCGAGATTAAACTCTAGGCGCTTGAATCGCCTGATTCCGATAAACGAGCGAAAAGTTATACTAAAACCAAAAACAGATCGGAAATCATGATCGAAAATAATCGCGAAAAATACGAGAAAAAGAAAAAACTGACGAACAGGCTAACGAACGAACGTTCGCTGTCTGCGGTTAAATGACGAAAACCGTTCGCTAAAACGAACGTACGGACGAACGTCCGCAAAATAAATAAACCGAAAAAAACCGAACCGGGAAAAAAACGGATCTAGGGTATCGCGAAAAAAACCCGATCAGTTTTCACAGAAAACCGGCAGTCGGGCGGGGCGGCGGCGGCTACCTCCGGCGGGCGGGATGGCAGTGGCGGGCGGCGGCTCCGGCGGGGTCGGCGGGGCGGCGGCGGGACGGCGGGGCGGCGGTGTCGGGCAGCGGCTCCGGCGTCGGCAGCGGCGGCGGCGGCGGGGCGCGGTTAGGGTTAGGGTTTGTGGGGGTGGCGACTTGGGCTGGCGGCGGGGTCGGGCCGCGCCCTTTTAAAGGGGCCAGCCGGACTAGTCCGGGTCGGGTACGGCCCGGCTAAGGCGATGGACTCTTTTTTTTGAAATATATTCCACGCAGAAAAACAAATAAAAGAAATACTAAACGGACTCCAAAAATCCCGAAATAAATTTTTCCCGTCCTCTAAAAACAAGCCGGACAAGAGGAACATTTATTTGGGCCTAAAATGAAATTTTGAAAAACGCATATTTTTCCTAGACAAATAAAATAGCGATAAAATCCGAAATAAAATCTTATTTGATTTTATTATTAAATCCTCAATATTTCTTTATTTTGGGAAAGTCATTTTATTCCCCTCTCTCTTATTTTTATTATTGAAATAATTGAAGATAAAATAAATAAAATCAAATGATCCTATTTTCAAAATTTGAGAAAACCCAAATATGAAAATACAGAAATCCCCAACTCTCTCCGTGGGTCCTTGAGTTGCGTAGAATTTCTAGGATCCAGCCAAGAGGCAAAAAAATATGATATGCAATGATGATCTATTGTATAACATTCCAAATTGAAAATTTGGGATGTTACATTGGAATATTTGACGATTTATAGGGCAAAGAGGGCGTGCGGGAGGCCACCGAGGTGGGCACAACCCACCTGGGCGCGCCTGGGCCCCCAGACGCGCCCTGGTGGGTTTCCCCCCCTCGGGGCACCCCGAGGTGCTGCTCTGGCCCATTAGATGTCTTTTGGTCCATAAAAAATTCACAAAAAGTTTCGCAGTGTTTGTACTCTGTTTGATATTGATTTCCTGCAATGTAAAAAAGAAGCAAAAAACAGCAACTGGCACTGGGTCAATTGGTTAGTCCCAAAAAATGATATAAAGTTGCTAGAAAATGATTGTAAAACATCCAAGAATGATAATTTAATAGCATGAATACTTCATAAATTATAGATACGTTGGAGACGTATCAGCATCCCCAAGCTTAATTCCTACTCTTCCTCAAGTAGGTAAATGATAAAAGAAATAATTTATGAAGTGTGAATGCTAGCAAAGTGCACACGTTTGATAAATGAAAATTTCAATCACTTTTCCTAGCATCGTAACCACAATTTTTTCTTATAAAACTTCTCATGTTAAAGTAGCAACCAATTCACATGTTAAGGTTCAAACAACGAATTCTCTTGAAACTCAACAACCTATGTTCTCAGTCACCAAGAAATTGCAATTCAACTTATTCAACAGAGTCTAAGTAAGAGCTCCACATACTCAACCATCATATAGTCTTCTATGATTGCTAACACTCACCGCATACACATGAGGAAAACATTTCAACCGGACACATAGAAAGATAGGGGCTTATAATTTCGCCTCCCAACGTATTGACCTCAAGAGTGATGTCAACAATAATAACTCATGCTACCCATCTCCAACGGGATATATATGCCTAGATCTTTCCTCATCACATGATGCTTGCATAAAGAGAAAAAATAAAAAGGAATAGAGAGAAAAACTTTGACTCTTTCATGAAAGTAAATACATAAAAGTAAAAGGTAGGCCCTTCGAGAGGGAAGCAGAGGTTGCCATGTGCTTTTTGCTTGTATGCTCAAGCCTTTAGTGCAAAAGAATGTCATGCTATATTGCCCCTTATGATAGCAACCTTTATTATGCAGTATGTCGCTTTTATTCTTTGCTATCACAAGTTCGTACAACGCTCAATTTTCTCATACACTAAATGATCTAACACTTTTTAGAAGTAATTTTTATTGCCTTAGTGCACCGATGACAACTTACGTGAAGGATCTTACTCAATCCTTAGGTAGGTATGGTGGACTCCTGAAAATAAGATTTGGGTTTAAGGGGTTTTTGATGCGCAAGTAGTATCTCTACTTGGTGCGGAATTTTTGGCTAGCAAAGATGGGGGGCAAGCACCACATGTTGAAGGATCTTTGACAATATAACTTCTACGTGAATATGAACAAACATCAATCATTACGTTGTCTACCTTGTCCAATGTCAACAATTTTTGGCATATAATATTTTGATGGGGGCTCACAATCACAAAAGATTTCCAGGATAGTGTATTTGCATGTGAAAGTTCTCTTCCTTATAGTAATCATTCAGTAATTGCTTGTATGACCAATATTGTGATTGTCAAGCTTCAAAAGATTTCGCTTTCTAAACCCAATGTGAAGCTACCACTAGGCATGATACGAACATATAATTTCAACTTCATGATATTCAATTCATTCAACAGTTTACTCATAGGATATAAGTGAAGCACAAGAGTAAATGACAAACTACTCCAAAAAAGATATGAGTGAAGATCAAGCGAGTAGTTATGTAAATGAGTAGCTATTTGAGAACTCTATTTTATTGAAAAACTTTCAGATCTAAGTGTTTTATGAAAACAACAAAAAAATTAAAACAAAATAAAATGACAATCCAAGAATAGCACACATTATGTGAAGAAGCAAAAACTTAGGCTCAATTGATACTAACCGATAATTGTTAAAAAAGAAAGACGGGATGCCTACCGGGGCATCCCCAAGCTTAGATGCTTGAAACTTCTTGGAATATTAACTTGGGATGCCTTGTGCATCCCCAAGCTTGAGCTTTTATGTCTCCTTAATTCCTCTCATATCACAGTTTACCTAATACTAACTTCATCCACACAAAACTCAACAAGAACTCGTGAGATAAGTTAGTACAAATCAATGCAAAACCTTATCATTCTCTACTGTAGCAAATCACTAAAATTATTATTTAACATTGCATACTAAATGCCTCTGCATATTTAATAGTCCTATGCTCAAATAGAATCATCAAACAAGCAAACATATGCAAACAATGCAAACATAACAACAATCTGTCAAAACAGTACAGTCTGTAAAGAATTCAAGAGTATTCATACTTTTGTAACTCCAAAAATTCTAAATATTTACACCATTGTAGAAAATTTATCATATCTTATTGTGCAAAAAATTTCAACATTTTATCGCATTCTGACTTTTCTCGGGAATTTTTGCAACAGCGACAAACTTTCTGTTTTCAGACAGCAACATGTAGGCTTGCAAAATAAGCATGGTAAAGGTTATCCTTGACATTTTTATTGAAATAAAAGATGCAAGACATTATTCTAAATAACAGCAAGAAAATCCTAGCAAAATAAAATCACGCTCCAAGAAAAACACAAATCATGTGACAAATGGAAACATAACTCCAAGTAAGGTTACCGATAATGTTGGAGACGAAAGAGGTGATGCCTTCCGGGGCATCCCCAAGCTTAGTTGCTTGGATCTTTCTTGAATATTAACCTTGGGTTTCTTTGGGCATCCCCAAGCTTAGGGTCTTGTTACTCCTTATTCTCCTTATATCGACATCTCATCTAAAACATGAAAACTTCAATCACACAAAACTTAACAGAACTTCGTGAGATAGGTTAGTATGATAAAGAGCAAACCATTTCACTTTGGTACTGTCAAAGACAAGATTCATAATTGTTTCCACACAATGCCTACTGTAGCATATCATTTCCACAATTTATATTGAGCAATATAAGCCATAGAAACTAGGAAACAAGCAAACTATGCATTGAAAACAGAATTTGTCAAAAACAGAATAGTCTGTAATGATCTGGACAACTACCATACTTCTACTACTCCAAAAATTATGAAAACTTAGGACAACTTAGAAAATTTGTATATCAATCATCTGAAAAAATATTTATAATTTTATCAAGTTCCAGTGAATTTAAACAATTCTGTTTCTGGAAGCAAAAGTTTCTGTTTTTGCACAATTCAAGTCAACTATCATCCACACTATCCCAAAGGCTTTACTTGGCACTTTATTGAAACAAAAGCAATAAAACGTGATTACTATATTAGCACACAAGAATAGTAGGTAAAAGTGTTGGGTTGTCTCCCAACAAGTGCTTTTCTTTAATGCCTTTTAGCTAGGCATGATGAGTTCAATGATGCTCGCATAAAAGATAAAGATTGAAACATAAAGAGAGCATCATGAATCATAAGTTCCTCTCTCATAATAATTTTCAGTAGCATCATGAATAGATTCATCAATATAACCATCACATAAAGCATTCTTTTCATTATCCACAAGCATAGAAATTTTATTACTCTCCACATGAGAAATTTTCTTCTCATTCACAATGGTGGGAGTATCATATGAAACTCGAATACTATCTATTGTTTCCACATTAAAAGAGTAATGTTCAGTAAAAGGATATTCAAAATTATGACAATAATTATCACTACTTTTTATAACATAAGTATCATCACAATAATCATCATAAGTAGCAACTTTGCTCTCATCATAGATAGGAGATATGCGATCATCATAGCAAATTTGATCATTCAATGTAGGGGACTAAAAAGATCATCTTCATTAAGCATGTCATCCCCAAGCTTGGGACAAACATTAATTGCAGCAAATAAATTCTCAAACATGTCATTCTCATCAAACATAGCATCCCCAAGCTTGTGACTTGGCATATCATAAGCATAACCACTCTCATCATTAATAGTATGAATAGAACCAACGGCATAACAATTGCTATCATCATAATTTCCCAAGTTGGTGCCAAAAAGATTTCCAAGATTATAAGAAGTATCATTATCTTCCCAATCATAATCATCACAACAAGCAATAGGCATAACAAAATCATCATCAATAGTGCTCTCGGACATTGTGCCATAAGACATAGAAGCAATATCATCATCAAGTGCATCATCTTCCACAATTATTTTTGATTCATTTTCATGAGACACAACAATAATAGGAGCAACATTATTTGGGAGAGATACCTTTTACCTATATTCTTTCATCTTTTCTTCTTCGTCACCAC
The DNA here is from genome assembly GCF_018294505.1 of Triticum aestivum. Taxonomy (NCBI): domain Eukaryota; kingdom Viridiplantae; phylum Streptophyta; class Magnoliopsida; order Poales; family Poaceae; genus Triticum; species Triticum aestivum. Next base: position 197,262,068 of record NC_057808.1, on the reverse strand, counting down.
ATCATGTGTGGGTTTAATTAATTTTTGAAGCTTCTTATTGATGAGATTGGTTGAATAGGGAGCTCCTCCTCATCACCTATTTCATCATGAGAGACAATACGAGGGAAAGTGGAAATCTTTACCCTTTCCTTATTATTCCTTTTATATTCTATTGGTTTTCCTATCTTTCTATAATTGGCAATATAAGCATTCTCATTGCAATTTACCATGCAAAACATATAGATATTATTTAGATTAGTTTCAATGTCGTCCGTGAGAATGAATATTTCAAACCAACAATTTTTATGTGTCAATTCTTCACTCCCCAAAAATAGACAAAGCTCATTATAAAGTTCAAGGGTGATCAAGTTATTGCAATATTTGTCATGACTTGTGCAATCATCATTAGCATTTTGGATATTCAAAGAATTCATACTAACAACATTGCAATCAGGCTGATCATTCAAATATTTTGTGCCAAACATTTTATTGACGTCTTCTTCTAACAATTGAGCACAATTTTCCGATCCATCATTTTCAAGAAAGATATTATAAAGATGATCAATAATATGATGCAACCACAATTCCATTTTATGTAGTTTTCTTTTATAAACCAAACTAGTGATAAAACAAGAAACTAAAAGATTCAATTGCAAGATTTAAATAAATACCATCATGCACTCACTTCCCAGGTAACGGCGCCAGAAAATAGCTTGATGTCTACTACACAACTTTATTCTTGTAGACATGTGTTGGGCCTCCAAGCGCAGAGTTTTGTAGGACAGTAGCTATTTTCCCTCAAGTGGATGACCTAAGGTTTATCAATCCGTGGGAGGCGTTAGATGAAGATGGTCTCTCTCAAACAACTCTGCAACCAAATAATAAAAAGTCTCTTGTGTCCCCAACACACCAAATACAACGGTAATTTGTATAGGTGCACTAGTTCGGCGAACAAATGGTGATACAAGTGTAATATGGATAGTAGATATTGAGTTTTGTAATAAGAACAAAAAAAATAGCAAGGTAGCAATTGATGAAACGGAGCACAAACAATATTGCAATGCTTGAAAATGAAGCCTAGGGTCCGTGCTTTCGCTAGTGCAATCTCTGAACAATGCTAATATAATTGGATCATATAACCATCCCTCAAAGTGTGATGAAGAATCACTCCAAAGTTCTTATCTAGCAGAGAACATAAGAAGAAATTGTTTCTCGGGTACGAAACCACCTCGAAGCTATTATTTCCAATCAATCTATCCAAGAGTTCGTACTAAAATAACACCAAATAATTTCAGATTCATAATAGTCAATCCAACACAAAGAACCTCATAGAGTACCCCAAGATTTCTACCGGAGAAACAAATACAAGAATGTGCATCAACCCCTATGCATAGATTACCCCAATGTCACCTCGGGAATCCGCGAGTTGAGTGCCAAAACATATATCAAGTGAACCAATATAATACCCCATTATCACCACGGGTATCCATATGCAAGACATATATCAAGTGCTCTCAAATACATAAAAGTATTCAATCTAATAAAATGAAGTCTCAAAGGGAAAACTCAATTCATCACAACAAGATAGAGAGGGGAAAACACCATATGATCCGACTATATTAACAAAGCCCGCGATACATCAAGATCGTGACATCTCAAGAACACGAGAGAGAGAGAGAGAGATTAAACACATAGCTACTGGTACAAACCCTCAGCCCCGAGGGTGGACTACTCCCTCCTCATCATGGTGGCCACCGGTGATGATTCCCCCTCCGGGAGGGTGCCTGAACGGGGTCTAGATTGGTTTCTCGTGGCTACAGAGGCTTGCGGCGGCAGAACATATGATCTAGGGTCTCCCCGGGGGTTATTGTAATATATGACGATTTATAGGGCAAAGAGGGGGTGCGGGAGGCCACCATGGTGGGGACAACCCACCTGGGCGCGCCTGGGCCCCCAGGCGTGCCCTGGTGGGTTGTGCCCCCCTCGGGGCACCCCTAGGTGCTGATCTGGCCCATTGCATGTCTTCTGGTCCATAAAAAATCCACAAAAAATTTCGCGGTGTTTGGACTCCGTTTGATATTGATTTCCTGCAATGTAAAAAACAAGCAAAAAACAACAACTGGCACTAGGCACTGTGTCAATAGGTTAGTCCCAAAAAATGATATAAATGATTGTAAAACATCAAAAAATGATAATATAACTGCATGAATACTTCATAAATTATAGATACACTAGTCGTCAACCCGTGCACCTGCACGGGCTAGTTTTAACAATGCATTAGTTAAACCCTTGGAAAAAATGTATAATGAATATAGCCTTGGAGTTAAGCTGTTGAAAGTTTATTTTGTTCACACTACAATTTGTTTTGGAACACATGCATCACAGGATGCTTATATTCATTCTACAACTCTATAACAGATTCGATAAACAATCTGTTTTTGCTTAGGCGTCGCCAAGAAGAATCAATATTTATACAACTAATATAGCCCGAAAGATAAATATTAGAAAATGCTAATTTCATTCACTTAATGTTTCTCATATTGTTTATTTGAGGGCGTTCTAATTAAGTATTTTTCATAAAGCATAGACTAATTTTATAACATAGTCATATCCAAACATGTATGAACTTTAATTTTTTAGTAGCAACCTGTCACAACGAAGCGCGTGGGAAAACCAAAAGGTTAGAATAGGACAAACTTACACTTTGGTTCACATCGTACAAACAGGAAATGTTTTACATGTAATAGTAGTATTCTCTTTTCTTTTGTCCACTAAGGCACCATCTAACATTAGCCAGTGTCTATGCTATGGAGTTCTGGACCGTTTGACCCAGCAGCAATTCGTTTTATAATTGAAAGAGCATGCCCAACTGAGCTACCAAATTACTCTTTCTCTCACAAAATAGAAGCTACCAATTCATCTGTTCCGTATTCCTCAAACCGAAGATGTATCTGGAAGGTGATCCAAGTTGGTAACTGAAAAGTGCATGCGGTGATTATAATATATACATAGACAATCTAAGATGAAATTGACAACCGTTAGGACTGATTTTATTAAATTGTTAATTAGAGAAATGCTTATTATTCTACCACATAAAAGGATAATAATCTACTTTAAAAGTGCGATGTCATTTTCATATGGAAGGATGGCTCACATTTGTTCACTTCCCAATAAGTGAAAGTTCTGCATAAAATATAAAGCACATTGATTAATAATGTATTTGAAAATATAACTATAACTATGCGGTAAAATAGTATTGTATGCTAAATGACAATGTTAACCAAAATAACATGGTAATTTCTTAAATATAGTATTATCAATGAACAAAAAATAAAGTAGCTAGCAATATGTATATGAACCATGTCACACATACAACCAAACAACTTAACAAACATGAGCTCTACATCCAAGTTTGTGTCTTCACTAACACATGGTTTATTAATACATAGTCATTCTAGGTTTCCCAGTGCAACTGATGGAATGTATAGTATATGTTACACAGCGTACGATACGATCCGTTTGCTATTTATTATTGGATCCTCTGGCATGCCCAAACCTACACAGAAAAATAAGGGCAACATACATCACTTTTCTTTTAGAAATGGAAAGGCCTAATGACTGAATATATGCAAGTAAAATACCATTTCAAATGTTTTTTCTATCCTACTCATATCAGGTATATTCCTAGTGTACATTAAAACTTGATTATATCGCTATGTCACCATGAGCTTCATAGTATTTCAACCTCATTAGATCAAAGTAACACATGGGGTGCCCTATACAAAAAACTTATAGATCTGATAGGAGTAGGTGAGTGATTACCTTATCTGATCTCGGAGCGACTCGTATCAGATCCCATAAGAGCACTCCACCAAATTTGATGTCGGCGGCTGCATGAAATTGACGTCCGCTGCTACATAAGTTTATAACAAGCACACCATGGAGAGACGACGGAGAGGAAGAGACAACTGGTCAACCTTCAACATTCCTAATATCAATCGGATGTGGGGCCTGCCTGAAGGTTCATCATTGTTATATCTGACGATAAAAATATGGAACCCAGCCTCTGCCCTCTTAGGATTGACATGGAGGCACGAAACATATATACAACATTATTGTGATTTTTATAAAAAATTACCTACTCATAAGAAATGGTGCATTTAGGAGTTCATTAAATAAAAAATTACAACTAAACCACAAAGGACTTAAAGGCGAAGTAGCTAATTCAACTCTTACAATTGACTTGGCCCATTCCAAATGCATTGGAATTGAATATTATGATATGGAAGTCTTTTAAATAAAATTGCATCTGAATCTCAAAATCATATTATGAACATGAAACATACTCCCTCCGTTCCAAAATAGATGAATCAATAAAGTCAGTACAAAGTTGAGTAATCTATTTTGTAATGGAGGGAGTACCTTGGATATTTCTTTTCCCGTGCTTTGTCACATGACCTTGAAGTATTTAATAGCGCCATCCAATGTAGCGAACATTGAACTGGACTGTGAAAAGTAAAGAAATGCTCGATGATGCCACTGTACATAGCAGATATTGTGAAATAATAGTGAATATGGACATATTTATCAAGAAGCAAGAGCACATCATGCAATAAGTAAGAATATATAGTATAGGGATTTGGGAGTTTAGTTAATATGCTAGTTTGATAAAGTAGATACACATTTATAGGCTCTTGTCCCCGCGTTAGTGTGAAATATTGAGACATCATCTTTTGACTGTTGCGGCATGCCTCATTCATATAAACACATCTCTTCTTTATATTCTTACTTAAAGAAAATACTAGCGATAAGATGTAAGCGATAATTCTGTTTACGTCTCTTGAGTGGGAAATTTTCCAACGGAAGACATAATGCTACATTTTTGTTACCTAAACAATATTGCATATATTTTCTGATACTATTCTAAAACTTATAAGCCATGGTGTCGTGGAATTATCACGGCAGATGTCCTCGTGCAAGGACTTAGTCGTGGAGCCATCGCAGCTAGGAAGCTTAAAGGGGTTAAACGGGACAAGGAACACGAGGGTTATACTGGTTCAGCCCCTTACGGTGAAGGTAAAAGCCTACGTCCAGTTGAGATGATATTACTTAGGGTTTCGATGACCAGCGAGCTAAATCGCTATGCCTGGCTCTCGATCTGCTGTCCCCCCTGAACCGCCGCCGGGTCGTCCCTTTATATAGAGAGGTTGACACCCCGCGGCTCTCAGAGTCCCGTCCGGCTTATAACAGTGTCCGGCTCGGACTCTTAACTACTCTTGCCTTACATTACAAGTCTTGCCATGACGACGGTTTATAACTACGGGCCTTAAGCCGCCTCCGGGTCTTAAGCCCACTATTGATCCGCCATCCTCTAGCCTGGTACTGGGCTTCACGTGATGACCATTATAATGTAACCCGGCCCCTCCTAGGCGGGTGACTCTAATGGTTATATCCTCAACATTAGGCCCCAGATTGATTTGAACCGGTTCATGTGAATCTTCAATCCCTTTGAAAGAAAATCTTCCGGCTTCTGCTTGTGCGAAAGTTATAACCCGCCGTGACGTCATCTTCTGGATTCTTGGTAACCCGCCGTGACATCATCTTCCATTAAATTCATTTCTTATTCTGTCATATCCCAACGGATCTTATCTTTAATGACCGTCCCGAAAATCGAGGCGTTTCTGTGGCGAGATAATCGCGTCTTGGCCTCCTCGTTTCTCGCGCCCATTTATCAGCCACCCTTATAAATAGGCCCGGCCCATAAGCCTTCATTCACTCTTCTCCTCCATCGTCTTCCTCCTCTGATGCCCGAGAGCTCGAGCTCCGGCGGTAAGCTACTGATCTGAGCACTTTATTTTCCGTTTTAACAATTTTCGTTTTAACTTCAAGGAAACCTTTGTTGCATTTTTCAGGCTAATGACAAGTTCTGGAAGGTCAGGTATGACCATGAGGCTGCTAAAAAGCCAGGAAGGCTAAAAAAGCCGCCAGGAGAGCCGCTCCCCGCAAGAAGGGGAGTAAGCCTAGCGCCTCAGAGCTGCTTCAGTTGGATGATAGCTCCGAGTCAGAGGTAGCCCTTGATTCTTTAGGCTCTTCTTTTGTTTTTCGTCTGTTTTTAACCACCTTATTGACACTGATTATCAGCAGGATGATACCGGAGCGAGTAACCCGGTGATTGAAGAGGTAACTATACTTTCCTCCGACCCGGAGCCCTTGCCAAGGCTGAAAGTCCGAAGAGTAACCCGGAAAGTAAGATTTTCACATCCTTTAGCTTATCAAGATCCTCAATTTCTTTTGAAGCGACAGATTCATGAGAGTCAGAGACACAACCGGACCAACAAGGATGCAGACCTCTCCTCCGGCTTACCTGAAGCATCAAGGAAGCGCCGGACTGAGGTTATCTCCAACTTATATCCTTTTCATCCTTTAGCGGGTGTCACTCATCAACCACTCAACTCGTCTGATTCAAACTATCAGGAAACTTCACCTTCCTCTGGTGACTCCATGCAATCTAACTTGCCGGCTTTCAAGACCGCACCCGGGTAATGATAATCAGCTTATTTTGTGCTTTATCCTACTCATGTTTTTGCACTAACCTTTTGACTTTCAGCGCACAAGCAAAACTCAGCAAGAGGGCAAAGAAAAGTCACCCGGTCGAAGACCTGGTCTTGACTGAACCCAACGCCTCTACTTCTGAGCCGCCATCTGCATCAGCTCCAGAAACCACCGCTCCAACTGAACAACAAGCCATGGAGAGTTTTGACAACCCGGAGAACCCCAGCTCAGCTCAACCGGCCGATGACCCGAATGTGGTAATTACCCGGACCGAATATGTTGAGCCGGGAAGACCCACTGTGCTGGCCAGATGCTCTGCTAAAGAAGAACTGCTGGAGCACCGCAGGGCCAGACTGGATATCACTGACTATGCCAACTTGAGCATTGGAGACATTGTTTCTGGTTATATTGGTCAAGTGCACAACAGCCGGGACTTGGAGATTGACATGGTGAAGCAGATACAGCAAAAATCTGAGGTACAACTCTCTTGCTTGCCCCATAGTCATCCTTACCATGCTAGCCCCCAAGTCTATTACTTATGATAGAATATGTTGTAGACTTAACTTTCGGCTTATCTTCATGAACCGGCACTTATAAATAGAATCTTTCAGCATACATTAGCCCCCAAGTGCCAAGTGTCTTTGCTTGCAAAGTGCTTGGGACTTTAATGTTGCATGATAGCCACTCAAACTGTAACCCGGAATTTGTACAGGCTGCCTGCAAGAAATTTGAATCGGAAATCTCTGAGCTGAAGAACCGCCTGAAGACTCAGGAAACTGAGACCCGGAAGGCCAATGCCAAGTTTGAGTTCAGTGTTGCTGCACAAGAAAAATTGAAGAAAAAATTTGAAACAGAAAGAAAAACTTGGGCCGACGAGAAGACTGCCTTGCTCAGCTGGGCCGAACAAGCAGAGGCTGCCCTTACTGAAAGAACCGCCGAACTCTCCAGCTTAAAACACCATGTGTCACAGATGGTCTCCGCAATCTTCGGTAAATTATTCTGTAAGCTTTTAACAAGTTTACATTCTTCATGTCTCATGAGTCCCAACATTGCCATCAGCTCACCTGACATTATTATGCAGGTCCCAGAAGCTCCAATCTTAACCAGAACGTGCTGACCAAGCTGAAGGCTGTTTACACCTTGGTGGAGCAACTCTACACCGGGTCACAACGTGCTTTAGCCGTTGTGGCTCTGTCCAATGAGGTTCCCACTCACCTGGCAGACGTACTCAGGCGGCTTGCCGTTCTTCCTCAGCGCTTCCAAGAGCTGAGACGGGCTTCTGCAAGAGCCGGAGCTATAGCTGCTCTGAGCCGGGCCAAGGCGTTTCTCCCGGAGCTAGACCCGGCCGACATCGCTCTTGGATACCCCAGCCTGAAGGAAGATGGTACCCCCTTTGACCAAAAAGACTTCGCCGCCTGTGTGAAGAGCGTGCGCCCGGTGGCTACCTTGATCGGGAATGACACAGACCTTACCAAGTATCAGCCGGGCTATGACACGGAAAATCAGAGGATGCCAACTCCACGCTATGAAGCAATCAGCCTGATCCCTCCGACTCGTAAGCATACCTTCGCCCCAGAAGTTGACCCGGCCGGGTTAATTGATGATGAGGCTCAATTTGAAGCTTTGAGCGGCATTGACTGGAAATCATCAACCTTCCAGGTCATGGAATCAGCCGGAGGAGCGGAGAGGGATGAGTCGGGAGCTTCAACCCAACAAGCACCTTGATTTCTTAGGCGACTCATGGTTACGCTTTAAAAACAATGCCTCACCTTTTGGACTCGGGGAGTCTTGTAATAGTGTAGGACAAACACTTAATTTTGTCGGGCCATCGTGCACGTGTGGAGTACTTAACTCCGTTGAAGCTGCTCTTTATATTCCTCCGAGCTATATTTGATCATTTACTTTCCTTAAGCTTGAAGAACTGTCTTTAATTGTTCTGCAAACAAATCACAAGTCTCTAGGCGGCTTACCACATGGAGAGTCACGTATCTTATATATAACCCAGAATATAAATCAAGGTCATAAAAGACCGGCTCTCAATCATATCTTCGGGATAACCACAATAGCTTACCTGCACCTTGCAAGTACACCTCCGGCTTATGTAACCCAAATAATGAGGTTGAGAACGCAACTCCGGTTCACCAGCACCTGTAATGCCTATTGTGTGCTATCAATCATTATTAATCAAAGTTAAGCCGGCGGAGTGTGAACCGCCCGTGCACACCTTTGATTTGATCCAAAGAACTTATTGCAAACCAAAAGATCAAAAACTGAGGGGCTTCTGATTCGAATACGACCAGAGAACCGTCCCAAAGGGGTTAAGCTAAGATTCGAATGCGATCATATAGCCCCCAGTGGCTTTGGCGTTGCCGATCAAGAGGGTACCGACAGCTATGTTCTCTTTGGTTCGAATACGACCTATGTTTGAACAGGAAGCCCCCAAATGACCTTGAGAGTTGTTTAACGACGCTGATTCGAATACGATCCATGTCGGTTCCCAAAGGGGGTTGAGCTATGATTCAAATATGATCAAGAAAAACTCCCCAATGAGCTCGGCAATTTGCCAATCAAGTGGGTATCGACAGCTATGTTCTCTTTGGTTCGAATACGACCTATGTTTGAACACGAAGCCCCCAGGTGATCGTATTGTTAACGGCTAGATTCGAATACGATCGTAAGCCGGATCCACCTCCAAGTGACCATGTAATGTCGTAATAGAAATAACACATTTACCTTTGGAGGAGAAAAGGACAGAGGTCCTGCTTTATTATTTATCATAATATATACATGGCTATAGAAATATGTACATTATGAGAGCCGGCGGCTCAAGTGTAATAAGGCCGAAGCTGAGCTATGTTCCACGGCCGACGGGTCTCTTCCTCCGACTTACGTGAATCTTTGTGCTCCTGGACATCGATAAGGTAGTATGACCCGTTGTGCAAGTTCTTGCTGACCACAAAGGGCCCTTCCCAAGGCGGGGATAACTTGTGTGCATCTGTTTGATCTTGGATGAGCCGGAGCACCAGATCACCTTCCTGGAAGACCCTGGACTTAACCCGGCGGCTGTGATAGCGGCGCAGGTCTTGTTGGTAAATCGCAGAACGAGCTGCTGCCACATCACGATGTTCGTCCAACAAGTCAAGAGCATCCTGGCGCGCCCGCTCATTATCCGCCTCAACATAAGCCGCCACTCGAGGCGAGTCATGACGGATGTCGCTAGGGAGGACTGCTTCCGCTCCATAAACCATGAAGAAAGGCGTGTAACCCGTAGACCTGTTAGGGGTAGTATTGATGCTCCATAACACGGAGGGTAACTCCTCCACCCAACAACCCGGCGTCCGTTGCAAAGGGACCAAAAGCCGGGGCTTGATGCCCTTCAAAATCTCCTGATTAGCTCTCCCAGCTTGACCATTGGATTGAGGGTGAGCCACTGATGAAACATCAAGTCGAATATGCTCTCGTTGACAAAACTCCTCCATGGCGCCTTTAGACAGATTGGTACCGTTGTCAGTTATAATGCTGTGCGGAAAACCAAAGCGAAATATCACCCTTTTCATGAACTGAACCGCTGTGGCTGCATCACACTTGCTAACTGGCTCTGCTTCGACCCACTTTGTGAACTTGTCGACTGCCACCAAGAGGTGGGTCTTCTTATCCTTGGATCTTTTAAAAGGCCCAACCATATCAAGCCCCCAGACCGCAAACGGCCAAGTGATTGGAATCATCCTCAATTCCTGAGCCGGCACATGAGCCCGTCGCGAGAACCTCTGGCAACCGTCACATTTACTGACCAAATCCTCTGCATCAGCATGAGCCGTCAGCCAATAAAAACCATGACGAAAAGCCTTGGCCACAAGGGACTTCGAGCCGGCATGATGACCACAATCCCCCTCGTGAATTTCACGTAAAATTTCTTGGCCTTCCTCAGGGGAAACACAACGCTGGAAAGTTCCAGTGACACTGCAACGATGCAGCTCACCATTGATAATTATCATTGACTTAGACCGCCGGATTATTTGTCTGGCCAAAGTTTCATCCTCAGGCAATTCTCCCCGGGTCATGTAAGCCAAGTATGGTACTGTCCAGTCTGGGGTAATGTGGAGAGCCGCCACCAACTGTGCCTTCGGGTCAGGGACAGCCAAGTCTTCCTCTGTAGGCAACTTAACAGAAGGGTTATGCAAAATGTCCAAGAAAGTATTAGGCGGCACCGGCTTTCGCTGAGAGCCCATCCGGCTTAATGCATCAGCCGCCCCGTTCTTCCTGCGATCGATGTGCTCTACTTGGTAACCCTGAAAGTGTCCAGCAATGGCATCAACTTCGCGGTGATAAGCCGCCATGAGAGGGTCCTTGGAATCCCACTTGCCTGACACTTGTTGAGCCACTAAATCCGAGTCGCCAAAGCACCTTACCCGGCTCAAGCTCATCTCCTTAGCCATCCGAAGACCATGGAGCAAAGCCTCGTACTCAGCCGCATTGTTAGTACAGGGAAACATCAACCGTAGCACATAGCAAAACTTGTCACCTCGAGGGGAAGTTAATACAACTCCAGCCCCCGAGCCCTCCAATTGCCTAGACCCGTTGAAGTGAATAGTCCAGTATGTATTATCCGGTTTCTCTTCAGGCACCTGCAGCTCTGTCCAATCGTTGATGAAATCCATCAATGCTTGAGATTTGATAGCAGTGCATGGCACGTATTTCAGACCATGAGGCCCAAGCTCTATAGCCCACTTAGCCACTCTTCATGTGGCTTCTCTGTTTTGGATGATATCTCCTAGGGGAGCAGAACTAACCACAGTGATAGGGTGACCCTGGAAATAATGCTTACGCTTCCGGCTTGCCATGAATACCCCGTAAACAAGCTTCTGCCAATGTGGATACCGCTGTTTGGACTCAATGAGCACCTCACTGACGTAGTAAACCGGCCGCTGAACTGGATACTCCTTACCCTCTTCCTTGCGCTCCACCACCACAGCCACACTGACGGCTCGTGTGTTAGCGGCTACATACAGCAATAAGGGCCCCTTGTCAATAGGAGCAGCGAGGACTGGGGGCTCAGCCAGCTGTCTCTTCAAATCCTCAAAAGCAGCATTAGCTGCATCATTCCAGATAAAGTTATCTGTTTTCTTCATCAACTGGTACAGTGGCATGGCCTTTTCACCCAAACGGCTTATAAACCGGCTCAAAGCAGTGATGCGGCCCGCCAGACGCTGGACGTCGTTTATGCACGCCGGCTTAGCCAGAGAGGTAATTGCTTTGATTTTTTCCGGGTTAGCTTCAATGCCTCTGTGAGAAACCAGGAAACCCAAAAGCTTGCCTGCGGGAACACCAAAAACACACTTGGCCGGGTTAAGCATCATCTTGTAAACCCGGAGATTATCAAAGGTTTCTCTAAGATCATCTACCAGGGTCTCCTTTTCCCTGGACTTAACCACGATATCATCCACATAGGCATGAACATTGCGCCCAATCTGGTTATGAAGACAATTCTGCACACAACACTGGTAAGTCGCCTGTGCACTCTTGAGTCCAAAAGGCATAGACACATAACAGAAGGCTCCAAAGGGAGTGATGAACACCGTCTTCTCCTGGTCCTTAACTGCCATTTTAATCTGATGGTATCCAGAATAGGCGTCCAAAAAACTTAAGCGCTCACAACCCGCCGTAGCATCAATGACTTGATCAATACGGGGGAGAGCAAAGGATCAGCCGGACAAGCCTTGTTTAAGTCCGTGTAGTCCACACACATTCGGCAGGTGCCGTTCTTCTTGAGCACGAGCACCGGGTTAGCTAACCACTCTGGATGAAAGACTTCCACGATAAACCCGGCCGCCAAGAGCCGGGCTACCTCCTCTCCAATTGCTTTCCGCCTCTCCTCATTAAACCGCCGGAGGAATTGCCTGACCGGCTTAAATTTCGGATCAATATTGAGAGTGTGCTCAGCGAGTTCTCTAGGTACACCCGGCATGTCAGAAGGTTTCCATGCAAAGATGTCCCTGTTCTCACGGATGAACTCGATGAGCGCGCCTTCCTATTTCGGATCCAGATTGGCACTGATGCTGAACTGCTGAGATGAGTCACCTGGAACGAAATCAACAAGCTTAGTCTCATCACCTGACTTAAATTTCATTACCGGCTCATGCTCCGTGGTTGGCTTTTTCAAAGACGTCATATCTGCCGGGTCAACATTGTCCTTGTAAAATTTTAACTCCTCTGTTGCACAAACAGATTCTGCATAAGCCGCGTCACCTTCCTCACATTCCAAGGCTATCTTTCGGCTGCCATGAACTGTAATGGTCCCATTGTGACCCGGCATCTTGAGCTGCAAATACATGTAACACGGCCGTGCCATGAACTTGGCGTAAGCCGGCCGCCTAAATAAAGCATGATACGGACTTCTTATCTTAACCACCTCAAAGGTTAATTTTTCCGCCCTGTAGTTGTACTCATCTCCAAAAGCCACTTCCAGATCAATCTTACCAACTGGATATGCTGACTTCCCAGGCACCACACCATGGAAAACAGTATTGGACTGGCTGAGGTTCTTATCAATCAACCCCATACGACAAAAGGTCTCATAATAGAGGATGTTGATGCTGCTGCCTCCGTCCATGAGCACTTTAGTGAATTTATATCCCCCCACCTGAGGAGCCACCACCAGGGCCAGGTGACCCGGATTATCAACCCGGGGAGGGTGGTCTTCCCTACTCCACACAACAGGCTGCTCAGACCATCTTAAATAGCGTGGAACCGCCGGCTCAACAGCATTCACAGCCCTTTTATGAAGCTTCTGATCTCGCTTGCACAGACTGGTGGTAAACACATGATACTGTCCACCATTGAGCTGCTTTGGATTGGTCTGGTATCCCCCCTGCTGCTGCTGATGACCCTGGCCGGACTGCTAATTAAAGCCCCCTTGAACATTCTGAGAATTGAATTTGAGCCGCCGCCCGGGCCATGAAAGCCGCCGGCACCTGAGCCGCCGCCGGGGCCATTATTGCCATTGAAAGCATTAGAATTCTTAAAGGCCTTCATGATTGCGCAGTCCTTCCACAGATGAGTGGTTGGCTTTTCCCTAGAGCCATGCCTTGGACAAGGCTCGTTCAACAACTGCTCAAGCGTCGGGCCTGACCCGCCGGCGCGGGGAGGTGGTCTCCCCTTGTGCCGGTGGTTGTTACCCTGTGAACTGGCGTTGGCCACAAACTCCATACTGCCATCAGCCTTACGCTTGTTACCTCCCTGGTTAGCTGGGTTATGCTGGGGGCCCTTGCCATTGCCATTCCGTTTTCCCTTCCCTGTCCTTTCATCATCCGACGCGGGATCCTTGGTACTATCAGAGTTGGCGTACTTAACCAGAGCCGCCATCAGCGTACCCATATCATTGCAATCGCGCTTGAGCCGCCCGAGCTTCATCTTCAGGGGCGCAAAGCGACAATTCTGCTCTAACATTAAGACTGCAGAGCCGACATCCATCTTATCAGATGAATGTATTATCTCTTTGACCCGGCAAACCCAATGGGTTGTAGATTCACCCTCCTGCTGCTTACAGTTAGTCAAATCCACAATTGACATAGACTGCCTACAGGTATCTTTGAAGTTTTGGATGAACCGGGCTTTTAGTTCAGCCCAAGACCCGATAGAGTTTGGTGGCAGTCCCTTCAACCAAGTGCGGGCAGTTCCATCTAACATCATGGTGAAGTACTTGGCCATTGCTGCTTCACTGACGTCCAGCAACTCCATGGCCATCTCGTAACTCTCGATCCAGGCTCCAGGTTGTTAATCGGCCGTGTAAATAGGCACCTTCCTAGGCCCTTTGAAATCCTTGGGCAGACGTTCATTGCGGAGAGCCGGCACCAGACTAGGGACACCTCCAGTCCTCGTAGGTATAGCCGCATCAATAGAAGCCGTCGGATAAGACGGTGGTAGCTGGTAAGCCATCAACTGAGGCGCCTGCTCCGCCTCTTGCCATGCTCTGTCTTGGTCTACCGCGTGAAAGGCTCCGTTATGAGCCGGGTCATGGCCAGGAGGCAAGTCACGGCGTCGGACATTGCTTGAGCCGGTCGCTGAGACCATGTGTCTGCTATAACTCGGGCTCTGGCCTGGACAAGGGGTTGAATGAATCCTGTCCCGGCTATAAGAATATGCCTCCTGCTGCGCCAGAGCCGTCTGAAGGAGTTCTCTGACCCGGCGGGTTTCAACCGCCGTTGGAGAGTCGCCATCGATTGGGAGAGCCGCCAGTCGCGCCGCCGTGGCGACCATGTTTTCCAACGGGTTGGCATAATCACCCGGTGGTATTGGCACATATTGAGGCGGGGCAGCGTTTACCGGGGGAGGCCCCATCACTTGGGGCTGAATTGACGTTCCAGCCCCGGGCGTCGTGATCTCTGGCGGGTTACTGGACCCCGCACCAGGCGTGTTGAAGAGGTTTTGAGGATCGTAAACCGGAGGGAGTCGAGATTGGGCCTTTTGATGCCTCCTTCTCATGACCTCATTGGACGCGTTCTGATCCATCGTGAGCCGGAAAGACTGTGCCTGAATCAGCTGAGTCTGGGCGTCGAGAGCCGCCCTCTCCGCAGCCATCTTGATCCCTTCCGCCGCTAGATCCTCCTTGGCTTTTGCTAGATCCAACTTTAACTGTGCCACCTCCGCGTCATGCTGAGCTTGATCCGCTGGGGCGACCGTAGCGGTTAACAGGGTCGTCATCTTGTCTGTGAGATCCATCAGCACCTGAGCCGGCGAGGGCACAGGGCTTCCTGCCCCGGCGGTGGGGTTTTGAATAGGTTGTGCGCCAGCCATGAAGATTCCAACCCGGCTCGCCGGCTCAAAGGGGTCCGGAATACTGTCGCCCTCGGAACAACCCCTGAGCCTGCCATCTTGAAGTTGGTATAACGAATCGGTCTCCTCGGTGGATGACTCGCCGTTAGAGCGAGCGGCCATCTCATCACCAGATCCAGACCCTTCAGAGAACTCTCCATGGACGCATCCCACGAAAGCACGCTTCAAGGCAGGCAAAGTCCGGGCGGGTCGTGCTCGTTGAGCCGTCTTGATGAGATCGGCGCAGAGGTCCAGCTCAGGGCCCGGCTCACCAATCTGCCAATAAAAACATGGATTCCGCCGAAGGGGACCTGGTACCCGTACTCAATTGAGCCGGCGTCGGGGCCCCAACTTGCATCGTCGATGTAGAGGTTGCCGCGACGACTCTTGGTCATCCGGCCTACAGCGTATCCCTTGAGCCCTTCGAAGCTGCCCTTCAAGAACTCAAATCCACCGTGCGTCAGCCCCACAGTGGGCGCCAACTGTCGTGGAATTATCACGGCAGATGTCCTCGTGCAAGGACTTAGTCGTGGAGCCATCGCAGCTAGGAAGCTTAAAGGGGTTAAATGGGACAAGGAACACGAGGGTTATACTGGTTCGGCCCCTTACGGTGAAGGTAAAAGCCGACGTCCAGTTGAGATGATATTACTTAGGGTTTCGATGACCAGGGAGCTAAATCGCTATGCCTGGCTCTCGATCTGTTGTCCCCCCTGAACCGTCGTCGGGTCGTCCCTTTATATAGAGAGGTTGACGCCCCGCAGCTCTCAGAGTCCCGGCCGGCTTATAACAGTGTCCGGCTCGGACTCTTAACAACTCTTGCCATACATTACAAGTCTTGCCATGACGGCGGTTTATAACTACGGGCCTTAAGCCGCCTCCGGATCTTAAGCCCACTATTGATCCGCCATCCTCTACCCTGGTACTGGGCTTCACGTGATGACCATTATAATGTAACCCGGCCCCTCCTGGGCGGGTGACTCTAATGGTTATATCCTCAACACATGGTGTAAACGTGTTTTCTTCTTCTTCTAAACCAAATTGCATCCTCTGCCCTGTGTGCAGCTTACACATCAAAGCAGGCATCAATTGTTTTATCTAAGAATAATGTTGTTGAAAACACATCTCTGGTAAATTCTCACTTCCTCAACTCCACCCTGAACTATGGATGCTGATGGATACAAAGTTGAAGACCTCTGCATCTGAACTTTAGCATATCATTTGCACCATTACTTTTCCCCAAAATACTCCCCACCATGGACCTCGAAATCCCTAACCTGTTGGTGTGTGACCTTCTCCATGTGGCCCCTTTAGCTTAGTGTGGGAGCTTCAGAAACAAAGACCACATGCATGGCAAGCATTCTCAATATGTAAGCAAAAAAGATTCTGTTGTAAATACTACAATTTTGTCTTCACATCCTTCAAATATATCAACTTATATAACTATTCACGTACAGTAGCAGTGGGACTAATTAAAAACTTTCTTTTCCAGTGTCCTCTAATTACAATTTATTGCATGGACTAACAGTCAGATTTTTTATTAACTTGAAATTCCTTTGTCATGTGAACATAATGAACTATAGAGTATTAGTCGGATTGGTGAAAACCTAATAGATAAGATGCTGCTTTGCAGCCAGTGTTAGCTATTAAAAAAACTGTAATCGGATACATAATTCATACCTAGATCTGCACCAAAAGGGGCCCAGGACTCCTAGTATCCTTATCAATCATGGTAGTGAGAAACTCTTTGGACATCGCTGGCAAACAAATTAAGCTCGCATTCTGCATATTAAATTGTAGTACACTGGGCAAGAGAAAGCAATGCATTGTGTATTATTCATCACCGAAACATTTTTTAAAGCTAACTGAACCACCAACTATAACAAAATTATATTGTCCTCTTCCAAATTAAATCCAATCGACAACTCTTGATTGTTAGTTCTAAATGAAGCAGCTGGTAACAAACTAACTAAACCACCATGATTCAAAAAAAACTATGTAAATGACCATTGCAAAGCCAAACGATAGTAGTATTGACCCATTTCCTTGGCAAACCCAAGTTTGTGTGCAGGAGAGGATATTCTTGCCCACTAACATGGCAATCTAATGGCACTGCAACTAGCACACCCACGAATCCATTCCGCGCAAGTTCCATGAGATAACTTCTGAGAAGCAAAAATTTACCTTGTCAGGTAGCCGACTCAGAACACCCAAATTTGCTATGCGGAGCGTGATCTTCTCTGGGTACTTCCATGCCATGGTGGTCCGATGTGTGGAGGAGCACAACAGGATCGCTGCAGGTGAGGAGAGCACCGTGTGTGGCAGTAACTATGGACGTGATGTTCCATGGGAGAGGAGGAACAAGAGGTGGGGACAGATCGACAAATGGGAGACAGTCCGCCTCACCCGAGTTCCCTCGACCAGCCACGTCGCCACCACATGACCGGAAGCAGTCGCCGCCCCATACTGGTCCAAGAGAGAGTACCAAGGAGAGATGGTTCACGGTGGTGGTGGAGGCGGCGGGATGCAGTAGAGGGTTGATGCCGGGGGGGGCGGATGGGGCAGGGAGCAACAATCGTTGAGCAGGACGACGACGCAATCCATGGCGTGACGTGTGGGATGGTTGGGGTCAGGAGGTCAGGGATAGGATGATGGCTTCTATTTCTTTTTATTATTATTGGACGACTTATATTTCTACAGCCGTGATGAAAGGACTGTGGGCCTTTAGTGTTTTTTTGGCCGAACTAAGCACATAATTAAGAAAAAAATTGGGTTATTCTCCACCGGATGAACAACCAGTAAATTCTAATTAATTTGGTAATTTTTAGGGAGTCTCTAATTACTATAGGTATAGATAGATAGATATAGATTGGAGTCGTATCAATGCCGCCTGATCTTCAGAAATGGCGTGTCACGCAGCATTACGATCGTAGGGTGGCGAGCATCAACCCCCTTGACTGCGATCCGATCCCCGTCACCCTCAACTACATTAACGGTATGTACTGGGTCCGCATGAACACGTATTGGATGGTGCTCGTCGATGGTCGCGGCAGCTGGATGCTCGTGGAGGTCTACACCGGGCGATTGATCCCCCTTCCTTCGATTAACACTGCACTGCTTTGGCACCGTGGCCCAGAATACTCACAATCTTACAGTAGCCAACATGATACCAAGTTTGATTTGCTCAAGGTTGTAATCTGCCAAGTGCCCACAAGATCTGCAAATTATAAAAACTTCAGGCTAATTGCGTTCTTCAATTGCAGTCTCGCCTACCTGACAGGTCACTGTGGTAAGTGGATAAATCTGCACGTCGATCGCAAGATCATACATCCTCCATGGTTCTCTGATGCCATTGAACAGAAGGGCTTCATTTACCTGTTGACACCTTCTATGGCTGGACATATTACTGGCCTACTCCAGTATTGCTACAAACGGCTGTTCCAGCAGTATGTTACTTTTCTATGATATCATGATAGCTTGCTTATATTACTGTCAACATTTACTGAAAAAATATTCATGCTCATAACATGTTGTTCTTAAGATTGACTATAGTAAGAGCCCTTTTTATTTGACTCCAACTTGATATGATGTTGTAGGCCGCCTGGTGTCCATACCCTTCCTAATCCCAGAACCTTTCAAAGAAAAGCGACATGGCAGTTACAGGTGGTTCCTGGCTCGATCAGACGATGGCGAATGATTGATGATCGTTCGCATGTACCGGACGTGTTGTTTGGCGGAATACAATCACAGTCACTGCAAGGTCTTCGAGTAGGATCCCAGCTTCTCTGGGCCTTTAGGAATTTTTGACTGGAGGCTGGTAAGTAGCCCTGGTACACGCTCTGTGTTTCTCGGACTGAATTATCCGATTAACCAGGAGATAACCGACGACAAGGATCATGATGGCAGCGTGGTTTCGTTCATCAGGCAAAACTATGTGTACACAGCATACCATGCGTCTCTCCATGCACCATACCCTGATATGTGTCGCCATGCTCTGCAGCCCAAAGTAGGAGCGAGGGTCGCAAGTATCAGACCTCAACCTGCTTGCTAGAGTTTACCCTGCGGCACCCATCTGGTTCAAGCCGTCAGCCAATCTCCACAGCTTAATAAATAGTAATGTCTAACTTATCCAGTTAGTTAGACACGTACACTTGGTGTAGTAGGATCTTTATATAGTTTGATGCATACACTTGTTCTTTTTTGGTAGCGCAAAAGCTACCAGTGGAACCAAGAACTTTTGAGCTCCATTTGACTCAACCATCCATTACAGCATCAACGAGGCCAAGCAAAATAAGAAAGTTGAATACCGGTGACTACTTTCCGGCAGAGCTCCCAGTAGCCCGGCAAGGAAGCTACCAGACAACATCAAGCTTGATGGTGAGGAGCAAGCTCCGGCAAGACCTCAGGTCCTTGCCATCGAGTCAAATGCTCGAGCAGGTGAACAGATGTCTTTAGTCCTTGTCATCGAGCCACAGGCTCCGGCATGGGCACATCAGATCGTCTATTTCCTTCAGATAGGAGAACTTCCCAATGAGCAAGAAGAAGCCGAGAAAGTAGCCTTTCAGTCAAGTATGTACTAGTTTGTTGAAAACATTCTGTACAAAAAGAGACCAAATGGGGTGAAACTGAAGTGCATCTACTAGGAAGATGGACAGAAGCTATTGGCAAAGATACATGGAGGCACATGTGTCTACGATATAAGATCAAGATCCCTTGTTGGCAAAGCTTTCCGGCAAGGCTTATATTGGCCCACTGCTCTCCAGGATGCAACTGCACTAGTAACCAAGTGTGAAGCGTGCCAGTTCCATTCCAAGAGTACACCTCAGGCAGCTCAAGCTCTTCAGCCAATCCCTCTCTCCTAGCCCTTCTTGGTCTGGGGCTCGACATCTTGGGCCCCTTTCCATGTGCTACCGGGAGATTTGAGTTCTTGTACATTGCAATCGACAAGTTCACAAAGTGGCCTAACATAGAGCCCGTGAGGAAGGTGGCAGCATAGTCAGCCGTCAAGTTCTTCAAAGGATTTGTTTGCCATTTTGGAGTACCCAACAGGATCATCACAGACAACGACACACAGTTCACAAGCCGCACATTCATGCAGTACTACTAAGACCTTGGAGGCAAGATCTATTTTTCCATCTATTGCTCACCCAAGAAGCAACGACCAATCGTAGAGGGCGAATGCTGAAATGCTGCGCGGGCTCTAGACAAGAACTTTTGACAAGATGCATAAGTGCGAAAGGCACTGGACTGATGAGTTGTCGGTGGTTCTTTGGACACTCAGGATGACACCAAATCGAGCTACTAGTTAGACACCCTTCTCCCTAGTCTAGGTGCAGAAGCGGTGCTCCCCACGGAACTCATATACGAGTCACCTTGAGCACTCCCTTATGATGAAGCTGAGCAAGAGTAGCTATAACAAGATGATGCCATGCTCCTTGAGGAAGATCGTCTTCCGGCTGTTGTGTGTGCTGCATGCTACCACAAGCTTTGCGCCGCTACTATAGACGCAAAGTTGACGCCCGAAGCCTTGAGGAAGGCAACCTTGTTCTTCATCGCATCCAGTCCATGAAGGGATCAAACAAGTTGATGCCAAAGTGGGAAGGCCCTTATCAGGTAGTGCGAGTCACCAGACCCGGCGCAGTCCGTCTAGAGATCAAAGATGGCACTCCGGTGCAGATTTCATGGAATATTGAGCATCTTCGTAAGTTCTACCCATGAGGCGCAGTTGACGGGCCTCGCTGTCGGTGTCAATACCGGCCGATCTCGAGTAGGGGGTCCTGAATTGTGCGTCTGAGGATTGAAGGTAACAGGAGGCAGGGGACACGATGTTTACCCCGGTTTGGGCCCTCTTAATGGAGGTAGTACCCTACTTCCTATTTGATTGACTTTGATGAGTATTGGGTTTACAAGAGTTGATCTACCTCAAGATTGTAATGGCTAAACCCTAGATGTCTAGCCTGTATGATTATGATCGCCTCTACGGACTAAACCCTCCGGTTTATATAGACACCGGAGAGGCCTAGGGTTGTACAGAGTCGGTTTACAGAGAAAGGTATCTTCATATCTGAACGCCAAACTTGCCATCCACGCAAAGGAGAGTCCGATCCGGACACGGGGGAAGGCGTTCTATCTTGTATCTTTACAGCCCATCTGTCCGGCCCATGTCACATAGCCCGGACGCCCGGGGACCCCCTAATCCAGGACATCCTCAGTAGCCATTGAACCAGGCTTCAATGACGATGTATCCGGCACGCAGATAGTCTTCAGCACTGCAAGGCGGATTCCTCCTCCAAATACTTCAAAGTAGTCGATCAAAAGAACTATATCCGGCTCTGTACAATAGTTACAACCCTGAACCACAAGGGCAGAATACTTAAGCAAACAAGTCATGTCTACTGACAGATTTTCCGGCGAGACGTTATGTTCTGCCCTTATTATTATTTCGAACCATTTTTCAGCCTCCCGCTTCGCGTTTCGAGGCACGGTCTTCATTGACACGTCTTGTCGAAGCACAGATCGTGTCCCCTTATTGCGGGATTCTCATCAACACTGTTTTGGGTAATCCAACTATGCCGTTTGTATGACCCCTCAAGAATAGGCAAGTTTTAAGGCTTGTGGGGGATGCTTGATATTCACTTCCTTTATAAGAATATAAGGACCCATCCTTTTACCCCATGCCTTCTTCCTCTTCAGTCGATCTGCCCTCGAGCTCCAGCGCCCAAGTTTCAATCCCTTCCGTCCCCAGCAAACACTCCAGCCATGTCCGGATCTGGAGCGCAGGGCAAGTGGATGGTCTCCTCCGTCACGGAGGGCAACATCAAGGAACTCCGGGAAGCGGGGTACTTAGCCGCGGAAATCGCCCACCGACTCCATGCCAAAAAGCAGATCATCCCCACTGCAGAGCCCAATGAGAGGGTAGTATTTATCCCCCACTTTCTCTGCGGACTAGGGTTTCCTCTCGACCCTTTCGTCCGTGGGCTCATGTTCTATTATGGGCTAGACTTTCACGATCTAGCCCCAAATTCCTTCCTCCACATCTCGGCGTTCATTATCGTGTGCGAGGCATTCTTTTGCATCCCCCCACTTCGGATTATGGCACAAGGTCCTCAACGTGAAGCCGAAAGTGGTCGACGGTCAACACGCGGAGTGCAGCGACGCCATGGTGAGTAAGCTCCCCAACGTCACTTGGCCCCAGGGGGCCTTCGTGGAGACCGTGAAGGGATGGCAACAGGAGTGGTTCTATGTCACAGAGCCCCGCGACGCCACATGGGCTACCACTCCTGAGTTCAAATCCGAGCCTCCAATACGGCTCACATCGTGGGTTAAGAAGGGCCTGGACTGGGCATCATCCGACAAGGTGATGATGCTGCAGAAGCGCATCAAGGGCGTAATAGAGAAGAACACCAGCCTCGCCGACGTGATCCAGGTGATGCTTTTTCGCCGGATTCTCCCTTGGCAGCGCCGGACTCTCCATATGTGGGAGTTCAATCCAGCCGGCCCTCGGACCCTGCAACGATTCTTCTGCACGACGCACGATGAAATCTGGAAGTTGCTTTTCATGGCCCAGAAGTCATGGCCGGGAACGACCGAAGACCTCGGCCTCGACTGCGCTCACCCGACCACTCTAGTAAGTTGTCAGATTTCCAAACATAACCTCTACTTGTAGATTCGAGGAGTATGCTAAGCCTTCCTTTTCTCCTTCAGGTCTGGACGAACAAAGCAGAGCGGATCAAATGCCCGTCTCTGCTGCCCGAAGACCCAGCTATCCCTTTGCTGCCAAAGATGCTGGTTTCGGCGCCGTACTAGGCGCCAGAGAAGAAGGGCAAGGAGGCCAGAAGTGGCCTCCGCCGTAAAGGTACTTCGGACATCGTGTCTGAAGACACCTAAGTTCTCTCCTCCCACGAGGGAGATGAAGATGAAGAGGACGAGGAGGAGAGCAATTCTCCCCTCAAGGGGGGAGAGAAGAAAAGGGGGGCGTCCATGGACCTAGAAGCGGAGGCGTCCAAGAAGGGGAAGATCTCCCTTTTGGATGATTCAGAGTCGGACACCGAAGTCATCCCCGAGCGGCGCCTCACGCCGAAGGCACCTGCCGAATCGTAAGTATTTAGAGATACCATACATACATCCGACCTTTTATAGAACGTGGGATAATAATTTATTTACGTATTTCTAGTCCGGCCCGTGATCTCCCCCAACAATTGTCGTCTTCAGGGAACTCATTAGCGCCGGAGATGATGGAGAGCAAAACGCCTCTGTGAGCCTCTCTGCTACGAGCTACTGATGACACCTAGGTGTTGTTCCAAAGGACTTCTCCAGGCCAGGGGGAGATGCGGGAGGCCGCTGAAACGGCGCCAGAGGGTAATGCCTCGGCTGCCGAAAACATGGGGGATGCTACCCCCATGGAAACTGACGACGGGGGTCTGGATGAGTCTGGCCCCCTACCGAATACCGCTCAGGAGATCCACATGGCTCCGGAGTCGAGCTAGCAGCCCCTTCAAGAGAAGGGGGAGGACCGACTCCACCGGCGACCTCTACCAATCCGGAGGCGCCGGATATGCTGAGGGAAGCACTTCAACGTGCTTCCATCGTGGAAGAGCACCGTACCCTGATGGGTACGGTGGTTGAGAAGGTTCAGTCAGCCGAAAGCGGTTTGAATGAAGCTTTCACTAGCCTGTTAACAGGTTTTGAGGTAAGTGATATAACATGCTTTAACCGCTTTTTGTATTGGAAGAATATGCCTGTATATAGATAGTAGCCCCTGAGACTCTGTTTGGGTCTTTGGAAAAAGAGCGGAATAGAGTATCAAATAATCACCGGAGATAACACGTTCATCTATTTTGATAAACATGCTTCACTGTTGGCGGCTTCAGCTAAGGATGCTGAAGTGGCCGAACTCCAGCGGAAACTGAAGCTGGCCGACGATGAGAATGACCGTATTAACAAGCGATTCGATGAGGCCCAAGGTATGCCCTTTTTTGAAAGACTCATTTACAAGCCTAAGTTATAGTGCAAACTCAGAGTTTATGCTCATGCGCTGCTATGTAAATGATTGTAGGCAACGCGACTGAGGTCGAGGCCCTCAAGAATGCCCTTGCCGAAGCCAAGAAGGAGGCGGGGGCAAGCAAAGTAGCCGCAGAGAAAGCGTCTGTGGATGTAGAGGCCGAAAAGGCCGCCCACCTTCAGTATGAGGCAATGGTGACCGAAGTTGAGCAAGCGCTCTAGGAGGCCGCCACCAAGTGTGAGTCCTTGGAGAAGAGTAACAAGGCCCAAGCGGCTGAACTCACCAAGGCTCTTCAAGCTGCGAAGGAGGCACGATCCGAGTCTCGGGTGGCTCACGAGGAGATCAAGCAAGTTGGACAGATAGCGGCTGGTAAGCCTTTTCTTTTACATAGTATATTCAGCGGTCGAAGATATGCTTTGCTAAATCGACTATGGAGTGCTCCAGACGCTTTTGCGGATCTCCCGAGGAGTGCTACCGACGCTGCCCAGTATTTCTGGGCCCAAGAAAGGAATACGATGGAGAAGCTCTTCTGGTCGCAGTACTTGGCGCCGGAGCGACTAGCGCTACTGAACAATCAGATGATGCAGCTGGCAGAGTTGCATAGGATGTCCGGTTTGGCCATGAAGGACGTCATAGTCCGGCTATGGCCAGCCGGACCCATTCCAAGAAGCTACTTCGGCCTAGTCAAACGATTCGGCGACGCCTTACCCCGAGTAGAGGCGGTGAAGCGCTCGACATGCATAGAGGGTGCATAGATGGCCTTTGCCCGTGTCAAGATGCATTGGGCGAAGATGAAGGTTGCTGACATGGCGGTTGAGGGTCCGCCCGGAGGCAAGGTCCACCGTAAGCCAGAGCGCTATTTTGAAGATGTCATTGAAGGTGCCCGTTTGATAGAGGGTCAATGCTCGAAGGATATCATGATCGAGTAAATGTATCCGGACTACCCGGAAAATGTATTATAAGCCAAGGCTGTGTAATATATTTTATGCATTTATCTAAACTATTTTCCTCCTGTGCGGCCGTATATTATTATTCTGAAAGTTTGCCACTCATCGGCTTCGACCCCCATGTAGATACTACGGGGGTGTTCGGGATGACGTGTAATCACTCTTGACCCAACGTCTTGGTCCGCAAAGGAGGTGATATACGTAGTGAACCAGGCAATCGGACTATGTGGCTTTAGCACTTTCTTGTAGTCATAGGAGTTTGATAATGGGACTGTAAGGCAGCCCTTGGTGCGTATGCAGCTGTCCGGATTTGGATGCCTTAAGCGCGTGACTGGAAAGAGCCAGTCCTTCGTGTAATACGAAAGAAATCGCTAGAAATTTAATAAGTCACCGAATTGCTGACCAGCTCTCGCCGCATCACGACAGTTAGTTTTCGGCTTTCTCTACTGAGGTGCTTAACCGGGCCAGCCGGAAACACAATCACAATAGTTCTCCCTTTACTACCTTAGCCGAAAACGGAACGTAAGGTAGCAAGCACACGAGCCGGGAAACCCAACTATTGACCAAAGATGTGATTCGGAGCCGATGCATATAATGAAGTATTCGGGATGCCGAAGTGTACTCTGAGAGTGTTCAGACTTTTTATTGTTGAAGATATATATGGCTTGAATAGAGCCCCTGGTGATTTAAGTCGTACCAAGGTGTATATGCCAATTTGGACGTGAAGTGGAAGAAAAGATTAAAAAATAAGCCAATACCGGACATGGTTCGGCGAAACTGTTTCCATTATAGTCTGATTGGTACGTCAAAACATATTTTTATAGAAGATGCGATGAGCATCACGGCTATTTTACATGCTGAGGGCAAGGAAGTTGTATACAAGTCCTAAAATTAAAAAGATGATCTTGAAGATCCTTTGGACACTCTGCCGCACGTCTGCGCCACTTTTCGCCTTGGTGTGTGATCCTTTGAGAGGGTCAACAATTGAGTATGAATAAGGGGCCTAGAAGAGGGCCCTCGTTACCACCAAAAATTGATGTGGGTTGTAAAGAACCTAAAAATAAAAACAAGAAGAAAGAAGTGGAACAATATGGAGGTCCGGATAGGGTCGAGCCGTAACGTGGACTTATGTTTAGCATGCCTCCATCCTTGCCCATGGTATTTTTAACGCGTAGTTATGTACGCATCGTACGTATGCCGCTATAAGGCTGGGGCATTGACAGAGGCTGAGTTGCTAATCTAGCTCTGAATGAGCCGGACTGTTATTCTGCAGGGTAGACCGGACTCGTTTAACAGTGTCCGGGGGCTTGACTGCTAGTGTAGTATTCAGCTTAGTGAGGCTACCCTGCACCTCGGCTGCGAGGGCCGCGGTATTCTCCTCTGTACTGAGGGAGCCGCTCCATGTTTCCATTGACTGTTATAATGCCACGTGGTCCGGGCATCTTGAGCTTTAAATAAGCATAGTGCAGGACTGCATTGAAACGGGCGAAAGCGGTTCGTCCGAGTAGTGCGTGATAGCCACTACGAAATGGGATGATGTCAAAGATTAGGTCTTCGCTCCGGAAGTTATCCGGTGAGCCAAAGACGACTTCCAGTGTTATGGATCCTGTGCAACAGGCCTCTATGCCAGGTATTACCCCTTTAAAGGTGGTTTTAGTGGGCTTGATTCTTCATGGGTCAATGCCCATTTTACGGATGGTGTCCTGATAAAGCAGATTGAGACTGCTGCCGCCGTCCATAAGGACTCGCGTGAGGTGGAATCCGTCAATAATTGGATCGAGGACCAATGCAGCAGAACCTCCATGACGGATACTGGTCAGATGGTCTCTGCGATGAAAGGTGATCGGACAAGCTGACCATGGATTAAATTTTGGGGCGACTGGCTCTATGGCGTAGACGTCCCTTAACGCGCGCTTGCGCTCCTGCTTAGGGATATGAGTAACATAGATCATGTTCACCGTTTTGACCTCGGGGGGAAATTTCTTCTGTCCCCCAGTGTTCTGTGGGCGAGGCTCTTCATCGTCGTCCTCGTTGGGCGGCCCTTTCCCCTTGTGTTCGGCGTTGAGCTTGCCAGCCTGTTTAAAGACCCAACAATTTCTATTGGCATGATTGGCAGGCTTATCGGGGGTGCCATGAATCTGGCAAGGCCGATCGAGTATTCTGTCAAACTAGATGGACCGTCTCTGTTTCCTTTGAATGGCTTCTTCCGTTGACCAGGTTTAGAGCCACTGAATCCAGCGTTGACCGCCATCTCTTCGGTACCTTCGTTATTGCTTCGACGCTTGTGCTTGGTGCGTCGTGGCTTGACATTGCCATCCCTGGCTTCGGAGGTGCCAGGGTCGCTGGTGCTATTGCTTCTACGAGCTAGCCAGCTATCTTCTCCCGCGCAAAAGCGGGTCATAAGTGCGGTAAGGGCTGCCATGGACTTCGGCTTTTCTTGGCCAAGGTGTCGGACTTCGGCTATGTTTAAAGGCCGCGAGGTCTTCGGCGTCCGGACAATCCACAATTTGGTTCTTTCTAATCAGGAACCTGGCCCAGAGTTTTCGGGCTGATTCTCCGGGTTGCTGGACTATGTGACTAAGGTCATCGGCGTCTGGAGGCCGAACATATGTACCTTGGAAGTTGTCTCTGGAGGAATTCTCCAAGTCTTCCCAGCTACAAATAGAGTTTTCTGGGAGGCTGTCCAGCCAGTGTCGTGCTGGCCCCTTGAGTTTTAGGGGCAGGTACGTGATGGCGTGGAGGTCGTCACCGCGAGCCATGTGAATGTGGAGAACAAAATCTTCGATCCATACTGCTCTATTGTCTAGGTGAAGCATAAGGGGTGTGCGGCGCCTCTGTACCGGGCGATGTCGCGGCACAGTTCGGATGAAGTCCGTATGCGGTTTTCGGCCCAGGTGAGGTTGTGAGGCGCATGCCAGGCCTGATGGCCGTCCTCTCGCGTTGGAGCACGCCCCCTCGGTCCATAAATTGATCTTGTCTGACCGGCTCTATTGTCCAGGTCCTTGCGTAGGTCGTAGGTGTAGCCCGGGGCCGTTGCCTCCTTGCCTCGAAGGCGGGGTGGCGCGGGCTGATGTTCGGCATAAGTAGTTGGTCTATCCCATCCGCGTGGTGGTCGGTCGGGTTCGTCAGCAGTTTTCTGCTTTCGTGGTATTGGCTCAAGGGCCTCATCGTCGAATTGTGGTAGTAGCTTGCGCTTCGGGTAACTCTTAGTTGGGCGTTCGAGGCCGTATTCCTCGGCTGCCAGGACATTGGTCTATCTGTCATTGAGTAAATCATGTTCATCTTGAAGCTGCTACTGCTTCTTTTTTAGGCTTCTCGCAGTGGCGATTAGCCGGCGCTTAAAGCGCTCTTGTTCGAGGGGTTCCTCTGGCACGATGAAGTCTTCGTCGCCAAGGCTCACATCCTCTTCGGAGATCGGTAGGTAGTTACTATCCTCCGAATCCTCATTCCCGACAGGATCGTCCGGGTTAACTTGCCCATCCTCCCAATCGTCCTGTTCGGATGTTGGCTCAACAGGGGCTTCGGGGTCTTCGGCATTCTCCAGAGTGTTATTGTGTCTAGTGCAGGTATTGCTGTCTTTGTCGCGACGCAATTTTGAGCGACACCGCTGACGTCGACGCTTCGGAGGTGCTTCATCAGGCTTGTCCTCAACCGGATCCTTCTTGCCGTCATCCTCAACCTCTTTGGGTGTTTCCACCAGGTACACGTCGTATGTGGAGGTGGTCGCCCAGTGTCCGGTAAATGGAGGGTCTTGGCCTTGTTCATCTCCGGCATCGTCGCCCATGCCGTCGATGTCTTCGGAGGCGTAGTCCAGCATGTCGGTTAGATCTTCGACAGTGGCTATGAAGTGGGTGGTGGGTGGGACGTAAAATTCCCTACTCTCAGCCCCTAGTCCGGGCTGGGCGTAATTCGGAAGCGACTCCTCTGTAATGGCGAGGGATTGCATTAAGTCCAGAGCCTCGTTTAGGAGCGAGGTTTGGACAGAGAAGCGAGAGTCCGCAGGGCTGACTGGGGTGAGAGCCTCCTGGTCGCGCCCACTTGACGCGGACCTCTAGAGTTCGGATTTAGAGTCCGAGGGAGAGTCCGGCACTTTAGCAACAAGGTGAGCTTGGTTCGTCTTTGGGTTTGCCGATGACACCGTCCCCTCTAGATCTCCGGTAGCAAGTTCCATAATTGCAGGGAGTCCGGCGGGCTCTAAGCTCCCATCTTCGGACCTGGTAGTCTGCTCTGGATCTAAGGCCAGAGTGGTGGTCGGGGTCGTGAACCCTTCGAAGATCAAGTCTCCTCAGATATTGGCGACATAGTTTAAGTTCACGAAACTGATCTGATGACCAGGGGCGTAGCTGTCGATCTGCTCAAGGTGACCAATCGAGTTGGCAAGCAGTGCGAAGCCACCGAATACGGAAATTTGGCTGGGGAGGAGTCTCCCCCGAAATAGCATCATTGTAGATGATCAAACGAGCCATCGAACCTCCTGTCGACAGCACAGAGGAACTCTCAATGAAAGCACCAATGTCGGTGTCAAAACCGGACGATCTCGGGTAGGGGGTCCCGAACTGTGCGTCTGAGGATCGAAGGTAATAGGAGGTAGGGGACACAATGTTTACCCAGGTTCGGGCCCTCTTAATGGAGTTAATACCCTACTTCCTGCTTGATTGACTTTGATGAGTATAGGGGTTACAAGAGTTGATCTACCTCGAGATCGTAATGACTAAACCCTAGATGTCTAGCCTGTATGGTTATGATCGCCTCTACAGACTAAACCCTACCGGAGGGGCCTAGGGTTGTACAGAGTCGGTTTACAGAGAAATTTATCTTCATACCCGAACGCCAAACTTGCCATCCACGCAAAGGAGAGTCCCATCCAGACGCGGGGGAAGGCCTTCTATCTTGTATCTTTACAGACCATCAGTCCGGCCCATGTCACATAGCCCGGACGCCCGGGGACCCCCTAATCCAGGGCTCCTTCACTCATGGCAACACCTTTTTTACAATTTTGTCGGCAAGACATGTAATGCTTTGTACAAAGCCAGGCACAGACCCTACGCATAGTGAAATAAAGCTAAGTGTTTCACAACTCTCATAAATTTACAAGTTAAATTGTGCATGTATACATGTGATATTGTGTTACATTTTTCCTTGTATGAAATGATTAACAAGCTGTCAAGGTTTCCAGCCTCCTCTTTCTCTTCTTTCTTTTTCTCAAAGGATAGAAGGTTCCTCGCGTGCAAGTTTCCCGGGGGGAGTGATGGTGTGGATACCACCGAGTGACGTCCAAGTTATCATTTCATGACAAGAAGTAGAGCAAAGAAAAGGCTAAGTGAAAACTTTCAAACAAATTCTTTGTTGTAGCTACTATTTCTCCTTGAATGATTTTGGCCTTTGTATGAGAAACCTGCACACGAAGGAACCTTGTCGTGATCAGTTGCACTCTTATTTTGTTTCGAGTCCGCTCAATAGTTTAAGTAGCTACATTGAGGCCGTCAAGTGTGACCTTGCCGACAGTGACACTTTCGGCGGGCTGCTCAGGATTCATTCGTCAACGCGCTCGTGTCAAGACTGTTCGCACCAGCAAGTTTTCGACAAGCATAGAGTGGAAAAACCATGCAAAGACAAAATAAGACAACGAAGATAGCATACATTCATCCATCAGCACAAGTTATATCACATAAAAAGCAAAATGTAGTTCTAACAGAAGATATGTTGTCTTTTACATGGACTACACTTGCGGCAAGATAAAATGGCGAGGAGGTTAATTCCTGCGCTAGCCTTCGGTCCTAGGGACTTGGCCAACCCTGTCGGCGATAGGGGTGACAGGCTCTTCGATGGCCTTGGTGTCGGCACCCTTCGGAATCCCGACGTCGACCTTCGAGTGTGTACGATGATCTATAGGATCAGTAAAGGACCCTTTGCGGTTCGACAAGGGAGATGCACGGGCACAAAGAGCAGAATCAGCAGAACGCGTAATTTTTTTGCCCAGGTTCAGGCCAATGCGAAGCGTAAAACCCTACTCCTGCTTTGTTGTATTGGATGTGTTTGAGCTCAAGCACAAGGAGCACAGCTTGCTGGCAAGGTGCGCGTAAAAGTGCGGCTATGCATGTAGTTGAGCAAAGTGTGGACCTTTGTAAAGGTAGCCATGGGCCTCCTTTTATAGACGAAGGGGTCACCACAGTGGCAAACAATCTTTACACAAGGCAAATAGTGGCTATAGTGCCAAATACCTAACTCTGATGGGTTAGGACAAATGCATTAAATGCGCCATGAGGTGTCGCACTGGTGGGGCCTGCCAGCAAGGGTTATCTCTCCTTCTATGTCGTTCACCCAGCTACCTCATGTTATCTCGACACGCCTCCAGGACGGGTGTAATTAAAGTTGTGTGTTCGGTGGCGAGCTAACACGTGCCCAAACAGAGCTCACATAACCGCCTACCCGCTCGACACCTACTTGACAGGTGACTAGCGTGTCACTGAGGTGGAGCGGCGGACAAGTGGTGGAAGCTTGCTGGCACGAAGCTTGTGGGGTCTTTATTGCCGTCAAGTAGCTAGCCGGCAACCAAATTCTTGATCTTCGGTACTAAGCTAGTACTTCTCAATGACCTGTCTTGAGGTCTTCTTCATGGTTTTGTACACCAAGTCTTGAATCTTGTTTTAGAGCCATCCTCCGGCAAGCCCTACCATCGGGAAGGCGGCCACTGCATGTGCACAAGTCAGGGTACTAAGGCACGAATGTCTTGGTACATCGACAAATGTATTCAGCTTCAGCAATGAAGAGTGACACGTAGTTCTGCTTCTTCGAAGACCCAATAGACAAGTGATCGGCCAAGAAAGTGACATGTGCCTGATCTAGACTTTCGATCCACCATGTCACTAGCATAGTCAGAATCGGAGTACCTCACAAGATCAAACTTTGAGCCCTTTGGATACTATAATCCTAGCGTTGGTGTCTGAGCCAAATATTAAAGTTTTTGCTTCGCCCCGAGGTGATGCAATTCCTTTGGTGCTGCTTGGAGTCATGCACACATGCAAACACTAAGCATTATATCTGGCCTAGATGCACATAGGTACAATATAAAACCAATCATGGAGCGGTATACCTTTTGATCAAAATCTTTACCAACTTCGTCAGAGCTCAGGTGGACATTGGGTGGCATTGGCATCTTGTAGCCTTTGTAGTATTGCATGGCAAACTTATTCAGACAATCCTCGAGGTACTTCTCCTGAGATATGAAGATGCCATTGCATTGCTGACGAATTTCAAGACCTAGGAAGAGTTTTAGCTCTCCCATCATGGACATATGATATTTCTCTTGCATAATGTGACTAAACTCACCACTTTAACGTTTTTCAGTGCAACCAAAGATGACGTCGTCCACAAATATTTGACATACAAACAGGTTAGCATCATAAGATTAGTGAAGAGAGTGGGATTGAGTGAATCGGGTTTGAAGCCATTGCTCTTCAGGAATCCTTGAGCGTGTCATACCAGGCTCATGGAGCTTGTTTGAGGCCATACAACGCCTATAGTATCGAAAGTAGGTCTAGAGGGGGGGTGATTACACTACTTGACCAAATAAAAATCTAACTATTTCCCAATTTTAGTTGTGGGCAGATTTTAGCAACCTAGCACAAGTCAAGCAATCAACTTACACATGCAATTCTAAGAGTGTAGCCACGGAAAGTAAAACATTGCATATGAAGGTAAAGGGAAGGGTTTGGAGAGTGCAAACGCAATGATGAACGGAGTTTTTTGGCGTGGTTCTGGTAAGTTGTGCTATCGTACATCCACATTGATGGAGACTTCAACCCACGAAGGGTAACGGTTGGGCGAGTCCACGGAGGGCTCCACCCATGTAGAAGCAACCTTTTCTATCCCACCATGGGCATCGCCCACGAAGCACTTCCCTCACTCGGGTAGATCTTCACGAAGTAGGCGATCTCCTTGCCCTTACAAACTTCTTGGTTCAACTCCACAATCTTTTCGGAGGCTCCCAAGTGACACCTAACCAATCTAGGAGACACCACTCTCCAAAAGGTAATAGATGTTGTGTTGATGATGAACTCCTTCCTCTTGTGCTTCAAATGATAGTATCCCCAACACTCAACTCTCTCTCAATGTTTTGGATATGGTGGGAAGATGATTTGAGTGGAAAGCAACTTGGGGAAGGCAAGAAATCAAGATTCTTGTGGTTGGATTGGAATATCTTGATCTCAACACATGAGTAGGTGGTTCTCTCTCAGAAAATGTAGGCTAGAAGTGTAGGTACGTTCTGATAGCTCTCTCACATATGGAGAAGGGGGTGGAGGGGTATATATATCCTCCACACAGAATCCAACTGTTACACACATTTGACCCAACTCGGTCAGACCGAATAGATGAACTCGGTGAGACCGATTCAGGTCAAAATGTGAATGTTAGGAATCTCGGTGGGACCGACTGGAACAAATCGGCGGGACTGATGTGCTTGGGTTAGGGCAAAACCTCATCTCGGTGAAGCCGATTGCGTGAACTTGGTGAGACTGATTTCAGCAAAGAGCGAACAGAGAGTTGGTCAAGCAAACTCGATGAGACTGATTTTAGCAAAGAGCAAACAGAGAGTTGGTCAAGCAAACTCGGTGTGATCAATCGCTCATTTCGGTGAGACCAAAATGTTACAAAAGGGAAACAGAGAGTTTGCAAGGCCATATCGGTGAGACCGAGATCCGTATCGGTGTGACCGAGGTGTTAGGGTTTCGGGCAGTGGCTATGTCAAATGAACTCGGTGGCGCCGGATAGAAGATTTCGGTGCTGGGTTTGACTGTGGGTTTTGGACATATTTGGAAATGAGAAAGTGGTTGAGAGCTTTGGAGCAATATCACTAAGCATTTTGAGTAAGTAGACCATTAAGCAACACATCATCCCCTTTTAATAGTATTGGTTTTCCTATGGACTCAATGTTATCTTGGATCACTAAAATATAAATGAAGAGTCTTGAGCTTTTGCCAATATGTGTCCTTAGAATTTTGAGGGGTCCACATGTCTAGTCCTTGCCATGCCATTCATTGAACTTTCTGAAATATCATACTTGAATGAATATTAGTTCAATGAGCTATATGTTGTTATGAATTACCAAAACCACCCGAGTATTAGTTGCACTTCCATTCTCCCCCTTTTTGGTAATTGATGACAACATATAGATCAAATCTTCGATAAATGATAATATGAGTGAAATACATTGTCGCTTTGAGAAGTATGTGATAAGAAAGAGCTCCCCCTAAATTTCTGCATTATTTAAAATTTGCTTTTGAATGCAAATTCACAATCGATTAGGATCATGGGTCACTCTTCCATGTCACATACATCTTGGTGGAGCGCTCAAAATGATAAGAATTGGATAACATGCACTCATCACCAAGGATACAAGTGATTGATCATACACAAACATTCATGGACATAGTCATGCAAGCAACATTAAACATAATATGATCAAACACATGATCACACAAGTATCTCGAGCATAAAACAAATTGTAACATGGAAGACAACCAAAATAACCAAACTAGCAAGAGTAGCAAGGCAAATGAAACCAACAAAAAGTAAGGCTCTCTCTCTCTCTCAGCCTATGATCTATAGAGTTTCTCCCCCTGTGGCACCAAGTTACCAAAAAGTTTGAAAATGTATAGTGCTATACGACACTCTAAGCACGATCTCCGGGAGCTCCTGAAGTGGTCTTCTGGCTTGTTGCTCTGGTGTGCGTAGACGGCGTGGAGAGGAGGACATCTGCAAATGCCTCTGAGGAAGTTTGTGGAGCCAGAGGAATTGACACTGAAGGGACAACTATGGCAGTGGTTTTAGGTGCTAAAGCAGTAGTCCTGGAGTGATCTCTGGCAACTGGCATAGCTGATGATCTTTGTGCCCTTAGCACTCTCTGAAATGTGTCTATTGTGGGTCTATCACCCCTGTCCTCAGCATCCTCTTGAAGCTTCTCCACAACTGTCTGAATCTCAGTGACCTTCACATCTAGGTCATGGAACTTTGTCTCAATGATCCTCTCAAGACTTTCCTGATTTTGAGACAAGGTGGCCAAGCTCATCTCAATTCTCACAGTGGCCTCAAGCAGATAACTGAGTTGATCTTGCTTGGTCTTGAAATTCACAACTGAAGCATCTGGGGCACTTGCTGCTTTTGCAGCCTTTGCTCTCTCTATCTTCTCCTGGCATCTGCACAAGTAGGATGTGAAGCATCCATGACAACCTCATTGTCCTGAAAGTCTGGCCTCAGGGGAAGATGCTCTCTGTCTAGTAGATATGTCCTAGTTCCCACCTTGGAGTTGATCAATGTCTGGATGTGAGGGGCATATCCACAAGACCTCTTTTGATCTGCTCATGTCCTCTTCACTGTTTCAACAATCAAGCTCATCACCATGAATTTCTTTGGGACATCAAACATATGGAGCAGGTTGATGGAGTGACCACGTATCATCCTATGATCTCCTGACTTGGGAAATAGAGTGTGCCTCGAGATAGTGTTCATGGTGGTCAGACCAGCAAGCAGATAGTAAATAGAACCAAGCTTGTGTGTCTCCAGTGCTTTGTCAGGAATTGGCTTGTACATGTTAGCCATGGAGTTGTGATCCTTCCTAGGCTTACCATACACATCAATATCATTCTCTTCTTCCTTGGGGGAATTGATCAACTTGGCCCATTGAGAGATTGTTGACTGATATCTGGTTCCCTCTGTCATCCACACTATCTTACCATCAGGGTAGAAGTGGGCAGTGGAGTAGAACTGCATGATCATCTCATCGTTCCACTTTGTTAGTTTCTGACCAACAAACTAATCAACACCATTCATCCTGAAGCTCTCATGCACATGAGGAAAGTAATTTTCATTGGAGTTAATGTATTTCCAGTCTACCCATTTCATGTCACAAACAATGGGTTTCTTGTCCAATAGGACAGTCTCATAGAAGTCCGGCTGCTCTCTGGTATGAAAGCGATAGTCCACAACAGCCCTTCTCCTTGTGGCATAAGGATCAGTCTTCCTCCATAGTCTCAGACCTGCATCATTTCTCAACTTCATGTTCTCTGCCACAGGATGGTCATCATTGTGATCTGGAATCTTGGGCTTGAGTTTCCTCAGCACTAGTGGCTCATCATCTTCCTGAGCTTCAGGCACTAGGGCCTTGTTCTTTTCTGCAGATGATATATTTCTAGTTGATCTCTTGGGAGCAGTTGTGGCTTGAGCTGGAGCTGAAGGCTTGGGGGCAGACTTGGGCTTAGAAGGAGCAGCCCCAGTCCTGATGGTATCCCCCAGCAGCTTCGGTGTCTTGGCAGGAGGTGCAGCAGGCTCTTCCTCCACCTCCTCTTCTTCTTCTTCATCCCTCATCATGGATGGTCTGCTAATCACTCTGGCAATGGTCTTCTTAACCTTTGCCTTCCTCTTCTTTCCACCAGCAGCTTCTTCTTCCTCTTTGGGCTCAAGAATGAACTGCATAGTTCTTGAGTTGAGGCTCTGGCCTTGGACATTGGATTTCTCTTTGTAGGAGCCTTCTTGGAAAGGTCCGGCTTTGTGGCAGCAACAACAGCATACTCTTTCTTGAGTACCTTCTTCTTGGAGGTCACTTCCTCCTCAATCACAAAATCTCCATCTTCACTCTTAGATGTTCTTTTCTTCCTTTGCCTAGTAGCTGCCTTAGGCAAGTTGCTGGGAGTGCTCCTACTCCCCTCATCATAGCTACCAGAGGGACTAGTGCCCTGATTGATATTGAGCTGCTCTTCATACTTGTTTTGACTGTCACTAGCCTCTGACATAGCTGCAACTAATCCTATGAATAGATGGGTATCGATAGAGTAGATGAGCATCACAAAGTACAACTTGTTTTTGCAAAAATTGAAACAAAACTTAACTTTAGTTTTCTGCATAAAGCATCTCGGAGCTACCAATTTGACTCGGTGACACCGAAGCACTAACAGAGTCTAAACATGTAGTTTCGGTCAGACCGAGGCGAAGTTCGGTGACTCCGAGATGCTAGGGTTTCATAGAGAAAGTGATTTCAGTCTCACCGATCAGTACACTTCGGCCGGACTGAGTTGTACTTGTGCAATGGCCAGGGCCAATCGGTGTGACCGAAATCCTCAGATCAGTCAGTACGAGATGGGTTCGGCGGAAACCTAACCCTAAGTTTTTGCATAAAATATTCTAAAGGATTTATTTGCTGGATAGATTGATCTCATACGTGGGAAGAACAAAGGCATTATACTTTATGCAAGAATCGGAGTAATGGATAGCACAAATGGTCGAATCCGTACCCTAACTTGGTGACGGATTGCTACGGCGGCAATGGCGGTAAATATTCCTGTTGATGGTAGTGGAAACCAGCGGTGGAGGGTCAATTGTGAAGACGGCGATGACCTGGAGACCTAGGGGTCGGTAGTGATGGGGCGCGAGCTCGTGCGATTTGAAGTGATTTTCAACCGTACGGGTACGCGAGATATATATACCAGGCGATGTCGGTGGGCCGAGTGGAACGTCTTGGTGGCATCGAGATGCAAAACTACTAGCAGTTGCTGCAGCTCGGCGTGACATAATCGTTCTAATCGGTGGAACCGAGATGAAAACCTATATGAACTTACTGATTTCGGTGAGACCGAGTTGGATAAGTTGGTCTGACCGAGAATCATTAAGAGGTTCTGGAAGTTAAGACCTTGATGGATCGGTGGATCCGAGTGCCCCTCATCCGGAGGGTCCGAAAGTTACTTGTTCAAACTTTGTGATGTAGCATGAATGGAGTTTGAGACTAGAAAAAGCATAGATAGCTAGAGGGAGTACTTAGGCACTCTTGTCCATCCATTTGGCAGACAAAAACCAAACAATCAAAACAACAAATGGATGTCCTCGAATGGAGAAACTTATGCAACCAACATGCTCACACAATAAGATAGCAAATGAAACATGTGGCAAAGCATGCACATACACTCTAGCATCTATCAAGCAATTGGCCATGACTAGGTCATCTATTGACTTAGGAGTCAAATGAGAACATTTTATTGTAGGTCATACTCATCGTTTAAGCACAAGTGGGGTTACCACTTTTACATAAAGCATTGTGTTCACACCATTAGAGTTGCTTTAGCTCAATTTTTAGAGCAACGCTCCCCCTAGATGTGATATCCCCCTAAGAGGGATGAACTAACCTTGGGTTTTGTCGATGATGACTTCATGTAGATCTTGAAGATGTGGATGCTCAATGTTGATGTATATCATTTGGAGCAATCCATTGGAGTGTTGCACTTTCAATACCTACATGGGTTAGTCCCACGAGGAACATACAAGGATATCCATAGACATAGAGTGAAACACACATATGATGATGTCCATGAAAGCATTAGGTTACCTTGCCCCTTGTCTTACCAAAAGGAGGGTTTGTGACTCCATGAACTAGTGCAAGATATGGAAGTTGAGTGCACTTGTACTTGCCAAAATGAATGTGAGTGAAGTATGTTGGCGGAGTCACCCTCAAGAACTCTCTGGTTCTTCTTCTTTGGGATCCACAGCAACTTGATGGGAATCCTTGGAGCTGTAGTCGTACTTGATGAAGTACAACTTGATGTAGTCTTGGGAACCCACTTGACCAAGGCCTTCGGAGCTTCTTCAAATGAATCAATCTCTTCTTGCTTGTCCTTGCCTTTTAGCTTGTCGTCTAGTGGTTGAAGATCATCTTGAGCTTGTATTCCCTTGAAAGAAGTGGGGTCATAGTTCTCTTGTTGAGGAACAAACTTCATCTTGGGGTATTGATCTTATTCCTACTCATCAACTCCATTGGCATTGAACTTCTGTTCAAAACCAACACCTTGATTCTTCCGGTGCCTTCCTTGCTTGCTTACAATTTCCTCAAATTGCTTACTTCTGGCAAGGATCTTGTAAACACCTTTCTCTGTAATTCCCTTCAATAAGCTATTTTCTTGCTCAAGTGTGACTTGCTAAGAGAATCTTAGTGGGATCAAGAGAACTACTAGAAGCAACAATGTATTAACATGATTATTGTTACTACTAGAGGAAGAATCCTTCTTGTTCTTATTACTAGATTTTACTTGTGGCATATACGTAGACAAGAGGAGACGTTTGGCAAGATAAGAAGAACTCTTCTTTCGCAGATCATCATTGATGGCTTTTAGCTTCTCGAAGCGTAGCTTCTCATGAGTCTATAAGAGATCTCTATGATCCTCTGGAGTTTTTTCATGAGCTAACTTAAGAGTGTTTAGTTCTTTAGTTAGATGCTCAATCACCTTCTTATCATTGTCATTCGTTTCATCTTGATTAGCATGACTATTAGCAATTTCATCATAGTTTTCATCACTAGTGTTGTCAGCAAGTAAATCATCATCACCTAGAAAATCATCTTCATCACTATTGAAATCAACATACTTGGGGTGTGATACCTTAGGGCCTTTAGCCATGAAGCATCTTCCAATTCCTTCATTCGGTGAGTCAAATATGTCGTAGGAGTTGGATGACACAAGTGCAAGTCCGGCAACACCTTCATCTTCAGTATATTCGGAGTCGGAGTGATATCTTCTCTTGGAGTAGTTGTTGGATTCGGAACTGGATACCCATTCACCAACGTGAGCTTGGTGTCTTCGTCTTGTGTAGCTCTTTGATGACTTGTCTTTCCTTTCCGAATCCTTGCTTCTACGAGAGGGTCTTCGTTCATAATGGTCATCTCTACTCCTTCTCTCTCTTGGTGGTGATTCATATCTTTTACTTCTCCTTTTTGGTGAATCTTCTCTTTTCTTGTAGGGAGCGTACACTCCTTGGAGTAGTGTCCGGGTCTTCCACAATTGTAGCAATTACGATCATGACTACAAGATCTTTTGTCATTGTAGGATATGGAGCTTCCCTTTTTGCTTCTATTCTTGTAGAACTTGTTGAAGTTCTTCACCATTAAGCTCAATTCTTCATTAAAAACTTGTTTGTCACTTGATGTTGTAGGAGCATCACTTGAAGCTTTGTAGGCACCACTTGACTTGTTGTGGAGCTCTTCTTTATCCTCGAGTGACATCTCATGAGCAACAATTCTACCAATGACTTTCGTGGGCTTGAGATCTTTGTAATTGGGCATTATTTGGATCAAGGTGCACATGGTATCATATTTTCCATTCAAGGATCTTAGGATCTTCTTGACGTTGTATTTTTGGTCATCTCTTCACTTCCTAAGCCGGCAATCTCATTTGTGATGAGAGGAGAGTACATCTCGGAAACTCCTTCACCATCCTTCATCTTGAACTTGTCAAGTTGACTTTGAAGCACGTGCAATTTGGATTCCTTGACGTACTCGGTACTTTCGTGCATATCAACCAAAGTATCCAAAATTTCCTTTGCATTCTCAAGGCGGCTGATTTTATTGAATTCTTCAGGGCACAATCCATCGAAGACAATATCGCCAGCTTGAGCATTGTATTGCAACATCTTCATTTCCTCCGCGGACTCTTCTTGATCGGGTTCTTTTCCATCCTCGAAGAAATCACCTTGCAAGCCACTGCGCACAATAGCCAAAACGGCGGGGTTATGACCTAGAATATGCATTTTCATCTTATGCTTCCAACTAGCAAAATTAGTACCATCAAAGTAAGGACCTCTACAATGATAATTTCCCTCTCTAGATGCCATACTCTCCTAGGTCTTGAAACCAAGGCTATGATCACCAAAGCTATGGAAATCAAGGCAAATGGAGACCAAAGCTCTCATACCACTTGTAGGATCGAAAGTAGGTATAGAGGGGGGGTGATTAGACTACTTGACCAAATAAAAATCTAACCTTTTACCAATTTTAGTGGTGGGAAGATTTTAGCAACTTAGCACAAGTCAAGCAATCAACTTACACATGCAATTATAAGAGTGTATCAGCGAAAAGTAAAAGATTTCATATGAAGGTAAAGGGAAGGGTTTGGAGAGTAAAAACACAATGATGACACGGAGATTTTGGGCATGGTTCTAATAGGTGGTGCTATCGTACATCCATGTTGATGGAGACTTGAACCCACGAAGGGTAACGGTTTCGTGAGTCCACGTAGGGCTCCACCCAAGAAGGGTCCACGAAGAAGCAACCTTGTCTATCCCACCATGGCCATCGCTGCGAAGGTCTTGCCTCACTCGGGTCGATCTTCACGAAGTAGGCGATCTCCTTCTCCTTACAAACTTCTTGGTCCAACTTCACATTCTTGTCGGAGGCTCCCAAGTGACACCTAACCAATCTAGGATACACCACTCTCCAAAAGGTAATAGATGTTGTCTGGATGATGAACTCCTTCCTCCTATGCTTCAAATGATAGTCTCCCCAACACTCAATTCTCTCTCACAGATTTGGATATGGTGGAAAGACGATTTGAGTGGAAAGCAACTTGGGGAAGGCTAGAAATCAAGATTCTTGTGTTTGGATAGGAATATCTTGATCTCAACACATGAGTAGGTGGTTCTCTCTCAAAAAATGTAGGCTGGAAGTGTAGGCTCATTCTGATGGCTCTCTCACATATGGAGAAGGGGTTGGAGGGGTATATATAGCCTCCACACAAAATCCAACCGTTACACACATTCGACCCAACTCGGTCAGACCGAATAGATGAACTCAGTGAGA
Organism: Triticum aestivum; assembly: GCF_018294505.1. Lineage (NCBI taxonomy): Eukaryota > Viridiplantae > Streptophyta > Magnoliopsida > Poales > Poaceae > Triticum > Triticum aestivum. The sequence continues at coordinate 197,220,172 of NC_057808.1, read as the reverse complement.
CCGATTCAGTTCAAAATGTGAATGTTAGGAATCTCGGTGGGACCAACAGGAAGAACTCGGTGGGACCGATGTGCTTGGGTTAGGGAAAAACCTCATATCGGTGAAGCCGATTGCGTGAACTCGATGAGACAAATTTCAGCAAAGATCAAACAGAGAGTTGGTCAAGAAAACTTGGTGTGACCGATCGCTCATTTCGGTGAGACCCAAATATTACAAAAGGGAAACAAAGAGTTTGTAGGGCCATCTCGGTGAGATCGAGATCCGAATCAGTGTTACCGAGGTCTTAGGGTTTTTCACAGTGCTATGTCAAATGAACTCGGTGGCACCGGATAGAAGATTTTGGTGAGGCCGAGTTTGACTTTGGGTTTTGGACATATTTGGAAACGAGAAAGTGGTTGAGGGCTTTGGAGCAATATCACTAAGCATTTTGAGCAAGTAGAACATTAAGAAACACCTCATCCCCTTTTAATAGTATTGGCTTTCCTATGGAATCAATATAATCTTGGATCACTAAAATATAAATGAAGAGTCTTGAGCTTTTGCCAGTATGTGTCCTTAGCATTTTGAGGGGTTCACATCTCTAGTCCATGCAATGCCATTCATTGAACTTTCTGAAGTATCATACTTGAATGAATATTAGTTCAATGAGCTATATGTTGTTATTAATTACCGAAACCACCCGGGGATTAGTTGCACTTTCAACACCTTGTTGAGCCTGTAGACCTTGACAGGATGCTTTGGATCTTCAAACCATGGAGGTTGAGTAACATATACTTCTTCCTCAGTCTTACCATTGAGGAATGCACACATACATTTGATATAAGAGAATATCATGATGGTTAGCATAGGCAAGTAGTATACGAATGGCTTCAAACCTAGCAACAGGAGCAAATTTCTCCTCGAAGTGAATACCCTCAACCTGTGTGTAACCCTGAGCCACAAGACGATTCTTGTTCCCGAGACTTGGCCATTTTCATGTTGTTTGGGCGCTTGACGAGTTCCCACAAATTGTTGAGATCAAATTGCTTAAGCTCTTCTTGCATAGCTTGAATCCATTTGAACCCCATAAAATCCTCATCAACTTTGGTAGGCTCTGAGATAGAGAAAAAAGAAAAATGCCCACAAAGTTAGCTAGATGAGCAGCTTTTAAGCGTGTGAGAGGATGATACGTCTCCAACGTATCTATAATTTTTTATTGTTCCATGCTATTATATTATCCATCCTGGATGTTTTATATTTATTAATATGCTATTTTATATCATTTGTTGGGACTAACCTATTAACCCAGTGGCCCATAGCCCCTCCAACCCTATTCTCAGCTCCATAAATACCCAAATATTCCCCGTATACTAGAGGGAACAACAAAAATAATTTCCCGGTACCGCAAGCCTCTGTTCTCGTGAGATCCCATCTTGGGGCCTTTGCTGGCACTCTGTCGGAGGGGGATTCGACCATGGAGGGCCTCTACACCAACCTTGCTACCCAACCGATGATGTGTGAGTAGTTTACCACAGACCTACGGGTCCATATCTAGTATCTAGATGGCTTCTTCTCCCTCTTTGATCTTCAATACAATGTTCTCCTCGATGTTCTTGCAGATCTATTCGATGTAATCTTCTTTTGCGATGCGTTTGTTGAGATTCGATGAATTGTGGATTTATGATCAGATTATCTATGTATAGTATTTGAGTCTTCTCTAAACTCTTTTATGCATGATTAAGATAGCTTTGTATTTCTCTCCGATCTATTGATTTGGTTTGGCCAACTAGATTGATTTTTCTTGCAATTGGAGAGGTACTTTGTGATGGGTTCAATCTTGTGGTGTCCTCACCCAGTGACACTAGGGGTAACGAGGCACGTATTTTTATTGTTACCATTAAGGATAAAAATGAGGTTTTTACCATATTGATTGTATCTATCCCTCTACATCATGTCATCCTACTTAAGGCGGTACTCCGTTCTTGTTAACTTCATAAACTAGATGCATGCTGGGTAGCGGTCAATGTGTGGAGTAATAGTAGTAGATGCAGGCAGGGGTCGGTCTACTTTTCACGGACATGATGCCTATATTCATGATCATTGCCTTAGATATTGTCATAACTTTGTGGTTTTCTATCAATTGCTCAACAGTAGTTTGCTTACCCATCGTATGTTTCTTTTAAGAGATAAGCCTCTAGTGAAACCTATGGCCCCCAGGTCTATTTTTATCATATTATTTTCATATATATAAACCCAAAAATGTATTTCTGCAATTTATTTATATTTACCTTATTTTACACTTTTATTTATCTTCTATATCAATCTCTATCAGATCTCACTCTTGCTAATAACCATTAAGGGATTAACAACCCGTTTTCGCGTTGTGTGCAAGTGTTTGTTAGTTTGCGCAGGGGCATCTATTGGAGACTTCGGTGTTCCTCCTACTGGATTGATACATTGGTTCTTAACTAAGGGAAATACTTATCTCTAATTTGCTGCATCACCTTTCGTCTTCAAGGGAAAAATCAATGCAAGCTCAACAAGTAGCAGGAAGAATTTCTGGCACCGTTGCCGGGGAGGATCTACATCAAGCCTACGAAGTACCTATCATAAAATCTCATCTCTTGCACTTACATTATTTTCCATTTTCCTCTCCCCCGCTACTAAAACATTTTTAAAAAATACAAAAATATTTGCCTTATTTTTGTTCGTCTTTTCGTTTGCTTGTGTGCTAAATTGCTTGCTTTTTCAAGATGTATCAAGAAAATACCAAGTTGTGTGACTTTTCCAACACTAATAATAATGATTTTATTAGTACTTCGATTGCTCCCGCCACTAGTGCGGAATCTTATGAAATTAATGCCGCTTTGCTGATTCTTGCTATGAGTGAACAACTTTCTGGTAGTCCTAATGAAGATGTTGCATCCCATCTAAATACTTTTGTTGAGTTGTGTGATATGCAAAAGAAAAAAGATGTGGATAATGATATTGTTAAATTGACGCTATTTTCATTCTCACTACAAGATCGTGCTGAAACTTGGTTTTCATCTTTGCCTAAAAATAGTATTGATTCATGGAATAAGTGTAAAGATGCTTTTATTTCCAAGTATTTTCCTCCCACTAAGAACATCTCCCTTAGGAACAATATAATGAATTTTAAGCAACTTGATCATGAACATGTTGCACAGTCTTGGGAGAGGATGAAATTGATAATAAGAAATTACCCTACTCATGGTTTAAGTTTATGGATGATCATAAAAAAATTTATGTTGGATTGAATTTTGCATCTAGAAATCTTTTAGATTCCGCCGTGGGTGGTACTTTTATCGAAATCACATTAGGAGAAGCTACTAAACTCCTAGATAATATAATGGCAAATTACTCTCAATGGCATCGAGAGATCGTCTACTAGTAAAAAAGTGCAAGCGATTGAAGATATTAATACTTTGAGTGGAGAGATGGATGAACTTATGAAATTGACTGCTAGTAAGAGTGCTCCTATTGGTCCTAATTATATGCCTTTGTCCACTTTGATTGAGAATAATAATTATAGTAATTCCTACAACAATTCTTTTGGAAATTATAATAAGATACCCTCTGATATTGAGAATAATATTAAATATTTCATTAATTCCCAAAAGATTTGCAATGCTATGGTAGAAGAAAAATTGCATAAGATTGATGAGTTGGCTAGGAACGTTGATAGAATTTCTCATGAGATTGATTATTTTAAGATGAGATCCATGCCACCCAAGCTTGATATTAATGAGTCTCTGAAAGCTATTAAAGTTTCTATTAATGAAAGTAGAGAGAGCGAACCGCTAGGATGCATGCTAAGAGCGATTGGTCCGAAAAAGCATGTTCTTCTAGTTTTCGTGATAATAATGATGAAGATCTTAAGGTGATTGGTGTAACTCCTATTGAATATTTGGTTGCTGATATAAAACTTGATAAATAAGGGATTGGAGATGAGTCAACTTTAGCTAGAAGGCGTCCCAATAATTTGGAGGGTGAAGATCTTAATGAAAACTGATAAAAGTGGGATTGGCGAGGTCAAAACTTTAAGTAGTGATGAACCCACTCTTTTGGATTTCAAGGACTTTAATTATTATAATTGTTCTTTGATTGATTCTATTTCCTTGTTGCAATCCATGCTTAATTCACCCCATGCTTATAATCAAAATAAAGCTTTTACTAAACAAATTTTTGATGCTATGATGAAATCTTTTGAAGAAAAACTTGGGTTGGTAGTTTCAATCCCTAGAAAGCTTTATGATGAATGGGAACCTACTATTAAAATTAAGATTAAAGATTATGTGCAATGCTTTGTGTGATTTGGGTGCTAGTGTTTCAACTATTCCAAAAACTTTATGTGATGTAATAGGTTACCATAAACTTGATGATTGTTCTTTAAATTTGCACCTAGTGGATTCCACTATCAAGAAACCTATGGGAAGGATTACCGATGTTCTTATTGTTGCAAATAGGAATTATGTGCCCATAGATTTTATTGTGCTTGATATTGATTGCAATCCTAATTTCCCTATTTTTCTTGGTAGACCTTTCCTTGGAATGATTGGTCCAATTATTGATATGAAAGTAGGAAACATTAGATTTCAATTTCCGTTAAGGAAGGGCATGAAACACTTTCCAAGAAATAAAATTAGGTTACCATATGAATCTATTATGAGGGCTACTTATGGATTAAATACCAAAGATGACAATACCTATATCTATGCAATATGCCTAGCTAGGGGCGTTAAACAATAGCGCTTGTTGGGAGGCAACCCAATTTTTTTTTGTTTTTTTGTTTTTGCTTCTGTTTTTGAATAAATATGAAATATTACTTCTGTAATAATTGTGTTTTAGTGTTTTAGTTAGTGTTTGAGCCAAGTAAGACCTTTGGATGATCTATCATGATAGTTGATTTGATTCTCTGAGAAAACATAAACTTTTTTGTCCAGTAGCTGAATTTTTAAAAATCACATAAGTGGCAAAAAATTCTGATTTTTTTTACAGTTTATTGATAAACAAATTACATACGTTGTCACAATTGGAGTTATAGAAGTTTGGCTAAAGTCCAGATTACTACAGACTGTTCTATTTTTGACAGATTATGTTTTCATTGTGTTGTTTGCTTATTTTGATGAATGTACGGGTAGTGGAGGAAATGATGCCTATCCAAATCTATACTAGAACAAAGTTTGAAGGCTTGAGAAGGATGAACTTACATTACATGTTAACACGGGCTGGACAAAGCCCTTCTCCATGTTGATGGAAGGATAATTCAATAAATTCCCCAAAGAAAATTCTTTATAAGCGTTGCCATTATTCTACATTTTGCAAAGAGTAAATATAGATCAAATAATATTGGAAGAAACAGAGGATAATGAAGCTTAGGTGCAGACTGATGATACATAATCAAATAGCAATTAATTAAGTACATCGTTACAAGGCAAAAGGTACTGACAAGAGGAATGCATACATCAACATGTGCAGTGCCTTTGGCTTTATTCAACATTTTGGTAAGAGTAAATGTAGATATGATAATTTGGAGAAAGTGGAGGGCAGGGCCGATAAGATGCAGAGTAATGCTAGACAATCAACTATCTCGCGATGCAAGTACAGTAATACCACCACCGTCCGTTATTACTTGTCGCTCAAATGGATGTATCTAGCACTATTAAGTTCTAAATACATCCAATTGATCAACAATTAATTGATACAGAGGGAGTACATGACAACAGGTACTTACATGAGCAATCCAAAACTTCATAACCATTGTGTTAATTCTAAATTTATCTGAGAGTAAATATAGATCTTATAATTTCAAGCAAAGGGAGGATAAAGAAGCGAACATTTACAGTGATGCTACATAATCAAACAGCAATGACTGTAAGTATGCTGACAAAGGGCAAGAGGTACTGACAAGAGAAATGCAGAGCCCAATATTGTCGTGAGATCCTATGATCCTTTGAGCAAGGAGATTCATCTGAAATTAGTTTTCATACAAGAGAGAAGGTAAGGCACATGCAGAAATTTAGGAGTTCAAATTTTGAATGGATATCATAGGCAGTACCTGACGCTGGGCTCTCACCAGTTCTAATAGGGGTTTGGCCACTGGAGTAGGGGTAAAGTGTGGTACAGTTGGGCCTGTGTTTTCTGTAGCTGCTGATCTATCTGATTTAACAGGTATCACTACCTTTTCCAAGTACCTAGTTTGTACTCCTTGAGGATCTGCACTCACCCTCTTCCTTTTGGACATCTATTACGAAAGAACAACATTTGACTGGAAAAACATAGTATGATGACACATGGAATAGGTACAGAAAATGGATAGGTATGCAAGGTCAAAAAAATGGATAGGTATGGCATATACTCATATATGATGCTTAAACTAAGCAGATGGTGTAACAAAGTAGAAGTAATGCAAGAGGTCAGATGCAAAATATGTGCGACCAATACAACCTTGTCAAGTTAGAGCAAGCACCTTAATGGGTGAATAAGATAGGCCATCCTCCACCATGCCAAGTTTGTTAGCCAGTGGATTGTTCCACAATATTCCTCTCGTGCGCCCATTCTCATATTCATTTTGATAATGTTCAATACCTGACATGCATGAAAACATAAAAACAAGTGAGATTATCTTTGTAATGTAGAAGTGATTCTAATCCAATACTTCCTCCCAGTAAACCACTTTGTGCTATCTCTGCAATTCTTCTAAGAGGTGCCATGCATGCTGTAATTTTGTATGTGCATTAATATAATGTGGCCTACTACTAAAAATATGATAGCTCCAGAAGTGATGATACTTCGCAGATGACAGCTTCAACATATAGTAAAGAAGAACAAGTCGACCTGACTTGGCAGATTCAAAATATACTAAGGGAGAATAACTCGACCTGACCAGTCGACCGCAAGAGAAGAGGATCATCTTAAAGAAGGGCAGAAGAGCAAGCAGATTGAAGATATTACATGTCTTTCTATACAATGTCAGTTGGCCACCCATGATGAACCAGAGCGCATAGAGAAATACTATTCCCTCCGGTCTCTCCATATGTGGCTCACATGCATTTCGAAACTAAAGTAGGAACATTTAGCTAACCAATTAAACATCTCTCAGTTTTATTAATATCAACATAATATCAGATTTGAATTTGTACAACTAAGCTTGTTTAGCTCGATGGGTGGAGCAGTGCTATTACGACACGAACCACGTATGCTGATCGTGGTCACTATAAAATGGGGAAACCGTAAGCATGATGAGTATAATGTTTACCGTGGCAGTGGGATGGCAGATTTGAAGCTGCAAAGCGCGCAAAGGGTAGTTAGCAACCGATGTTTGCTTTGAAATAACAACTAACATTTTGTATGGACAAGAAAGTACAGACAACAAGTGACAAAGAAATGCAATTCTGCTATCTCTCTATATGTCGTGACATGCATTTGGAAACTCAAGTGGGACCTTTAGCTAACCAATTAAATGTGTCTGTTAACTAATATCAGTATCGTATCACAATCATATCTGAACAACTAAGCTTTGGAATTTTGAGTGTTGTGTTGTTTAGCTTGAAAGGTGGAGTAATGCTAGTACGACAGTAAGCACCTACGCAGATCATAGTAGAGTAGATAAAAGGGGAAACCCCTAAGCATCAAGAGTAAAATCAGGAAAGTGGAACTAGCTGGACCAGTGGGTGGTGCACATGCTTTTCGAAACGAATATAGGAACATTAGGTGACCAATTAAACGTTCTCTGTTTTAGTAATATGAGCATCATATCAGATTCGTATTTCAACACGTAAGCTTTGGAATTATGAGTGGCATGTTGTTTCGCTTGATGGGTTGAGGTCTCGAGGAGCAGTGCTAGCACGACACGAAGCAGTGAAGCACCTATATGATGGTAGTGAATACAAAGGGGGGAAACCATAAGCTTTACGAGTATAGTGACCGTGCCATGGCGGATCTGAAGGTGCAAACCGGACAAAGCTACTTCGCAACCAATGTTTGCTTTCAACTAGCCACTACGATTTGGTATGGACAAGAAAAGTACAGTAAACAATTTACGATCTATTTTCCGAGTGAGATCAATAACTTAAGCACATATGGAAGAGTACCACCTCTCTTGCAACGCCGTGTAGGCCCCTGCTGATTCGTTGAGGGTGCTGCGGGTGCGATGGCTGTCGGCGGCGGGGAAGAAGACTTTAGACGGCAGATGGCCGGGTTGGGGGATAAATCCTGTTGCCGTGGACGAGGCGGACGTAGGAGCGGCAACGACAAGGTGGGTGACGGCAACGATGAAGCGAGACGACGCGATGAAAGGATCCTGGTCCGGCGCCGTGGATGAGAGACGTCCATCTCTTGCAGTGGACGACGGGGTAGGGGTAGCGGCTCCGGCAAGGTGGAGGATGGGGTCGCGGACGGAGGAGGCTGGCCGCAGTGGGGAGGTTGTCGTGGCGCCGACGGTGTATGAATGGGGAAATGGAGGGGGAGGGGGGATCTCAAACTTTGGGACGCGCTTGTGTGAAATGTGGGAAAGTTACGAACTTATCCCCCGTTTAAAATTTTGGACATCACGTCGGTTGGGGATAGGACGTAATTTCGCATCTCCCAAATATTTTCCGGTAACGATTTCGGGCGAGGAGAGGGTGTTTTGCCGCCCACGGTTGGCGCCCACGGTGTATGAACGGAGCTGACAGGTAGGGCGGTTGTGTCACGTCTGTGGGAAGTTACACATCTGCCCCTATTTAAAATATTAGCCTACATTGATTTCGGACGAGGAGAGTTTGTTTTGCCGCCCACCGTGGATGAATGGGCAAATGAAGGGAGAGACACATGTCTTTCGGACGAGCTTGAATCAAATGTGCTTTGCCGCCCAGGTTTGGGGCCCACCATGTCTGAATGGGCTCAGAGGCCGTCGTGTCACGTCTGATTGAAGTTACTAGTCTACCCCTATCGATAGAAGTGTAAATCTGGTCGATAAGGATGTCAAGTGTCAGGGGTAGACAGTAATTTCCATCTCGCAAAAACGGTCAGCCCACAAATGATAGTGGGTGTTTAGCCGCTTCGTTCAAAACTTGGGAGAATTAGCATTCACGTTTGCCCTCGGCCCTGGCCACTAAATCCAAATCCAATTTTTATTCAATTACGAATATCCACAGATAATTCTATGTTTTGTAATTTATTTCTTCAAAACCACAACAAAGATTTATTCCACCTTTATATATCATTATGATTTAGAAATGCCATGATCTTCGAAATCAGTAGGTTGGATACACTTTGAGTCAAACGGTTATTTCTTCCAATACAATATGCTCACACGAAAAATAGTTCACCTTATGTCAATCATACAAGTACTGAGGATTACCTCGCCTACAAAATTCCGATCATTACAACTCATGGGCAACATAGGGGGTCTTACAACATAACCCAATCAGAGACATGACACAACATGCAAGTACAATAATCTAATGACAATTTCAACTAGTATCTAAAGAAGAACTGGGATTAACCTGGGCTTCAGATAGCAGAAGCAGCAGGACCTCCTCCGTCTTCAAATGCAACATTCTTACTACCTCCAATTCTTGGGTTGCTTGCATAGTACGTGCAGCTAATTGCATGATTTCCAGCTTCAACATCGAGATTACCTCATTCATGGCAGCCACACCATCTCTTTCTGCCTCTAGTAGAGCCTCAACAACTATAATATTTGTGCTCAGACTGCTCTCCGGCGGTGTTGCCTCTGAACTGCTACCATCTGGTAACATGGATGGCGCACTGCTTCCACAAATAGATTCTGGGGTTGTACATTGTGTCCTAGTGTGAACGGCATCCTGAAAGGTTCCGCTGGACATAAGTAAGCGATGGTTATCGCATGATCCAGGCAGTAAGCTTACATGGTAAACGACATACGAATTTTTGCCGAGCATGGCAAGCTATATTTAAATGGTTCGAAGCAGCATCAGCCGGCATGAGATTAAAATGGTAAGATGAAACTAGGGATGTAAGTGGCAAATAAATGACATCCGCCAGTCCCATCTAGTTAGTTTTTGCTAGCTCCCTAGTTCATTTTCCTCAAAAAACAAAAACTCTTTTGAACTATCATACCACTAGTGGACTTTAATCGGGATTAAACGGGACCCAGTTGACATCCCTAGTTGAAAGGGAGTGTACCACCGCTATATTTAAGTTGCCAAGGCATCTAAGCAGTTGAAATAATCTAAGAAAGCACTTAACGGTGTGACTCATATAAACTACGAAGATAGTCTTGTGATGAAGTTCAGAGGAAAAGTTAAGGACTCAAATGAACTAGGCATGCATTTCTTTACGATAGTACAGCAGGCACTGCTCACATATTGGCCAACTCAGGTATAGCGTAACAAGTAACAAACAAGCATTCGAATTAAGCAATACAGCAAAGCAGACAATTGAACTATTTGTAATTCTGTAGGATTACATGTTGAGGGCACAAGCCAAGAAAGCAGCCCACACGCATTACATTTCACATGTACTAAAACACACTGGCTTACCATATGTTGTTGTGAAGCCTCGCTGTTGTTGCAATGTTCTTTGAAGATATCGTCAGCATCCCATGGTTGCAAATCTAGTTGTTGTAGTTTATTCTGCACCCTCTATTTAGGTAAAATTAATTTTAATCGCATGCGCTGGTTTGAATTTATCATCAATGGCTAATCGAAACTAATGAAAGAAGGGTGTGTGCATACACGACAATATATCTGCTTCCCTCTATTTTTATGCTTGTTCGAGGTGCCAGCCCCAAAAGAACAAATATTTTGGTTGATGGGGTTGGCAACTCCATAATTAATAGAAGCATCAAATTAGTCATGCAACTTGGGAAGATCAAGAACACACACAAAAATAATGAATAGTGGCTCGGAGCAGTGATTTAATAGCTAGCATCAGAAAATGTAGGGTAAAACAAAGAAAAAGCAGCGGAACCACATGCTAGTTTGCTGATGTGTAATTAAGCATAGAGAACATGAAGCAGGCTGATGGAACCAACAGGTGGCATCAGAACAACACCATTATCATAAATATAGCATGCAAGAAGTAAAATAGTAGGCAGTGATATCTAGGAAGTACAATAATACTTAGGACAAAACTAAAGCATATTAACTATATGTGCACTAGTATGTAATTTAGCACATGTAACATGTTCATTGCCAGAAGTATGGCCCTACAGGGGTGAGCGGAATAACGCGTCTCATGAAAAATTGAATATGTCCTGAAGAAATTGAAAGGTGCGGTGCTTATGCTAAGAAAGTGAACGTAGGCGCCGGCCGTTGGATAATAGTACCTGATTCTCGGCGGCGTATGGGTATCGTTGTCATACTTGATAGCTAAGGATCATCGATGGTGCTCATGTTGCGGTTGAGTTTGGGCCAGGTGTCGTCATTGCTCAAGCGGCTCCGATGCTTCGGTTGCGGCGCTTGTCGACATGCAAGAAAGCTCGTCTGTGGAAAGTGAACAGTTGCACGATCAAGAAGAGAAAAACCTAAGGAGTACAAATCGAAATAACCTGATGAGGCTGCGGCTTCAGTAAAGCAGGGCCGGTGTAGTTGAATATGGCGTCCGTGGAGCGGGTCCGGTGTAGTGGACGAAGGCTTCGGTGGGCGCGGTGTACAGTGCTTTCGGTGAGGCAGATCTATTGCGGCGGACGAGGGCTTGTATGAAGGGCCAGCGATGGGGCGGATGAGGGAGGCAGTGAAGGGCCCACACTGTGGTGGACGAGGGCGCCGTTTAAGCAGATCCGGTGCGATGGACCATGATGACGGTCAAGTAGATCTGGAGCGGTGGACAAGCCATTCGCTGAAGCGGCTCCGGTGAAGTGGTGAGTTGGCAGTTGGGGGTTCCAAGGTGCGGAAGGTAGATCCGGTGGGGTGTGAGGTCCACCGCTGCAGCGGAGGACTAGATTCGGCGGCTTGTTGGGGTTGTGGGGTCAGGGAGGGGAAGGGGAGGGGCTCTGGGGAAGAATGTTGGGGGCAAAGAGGGAAAAACAATGGAGTTACCAAAGCAGCCCTTTTCCGTTCATGTGGCAGGGGTAAAATAGGAATATCACAGGGCTAAACTTTTAGGCGCGAGATATTTCGATGTGAGCGGGAAGTTTCAAAACTTTTGGCGCCTGAAATTATAAGTGTTCTGCTCTTCTACGGCCGACTATGATATCATGGCCGAGAATTTATTTGTTTTGCACGCAAAAAAGTGCAAGTTTTGAAAATCAATGTCTCCAACTCGAAACTTAGATTGTCCATTCAATTCAAATATGGATCATTGGGGTAGTACAAGCAAATACCATCATACGGTCCAATTCAAATGAAATTCCATATGTGTTTATCCTAAATATGATGACAAAAGCAAAAATGTGTATGTGTATGAATAAAGTGGATGATTATAAAGTTTGAACATGCCCCTATGTATATATCTCTAGGTTTGATATATGAATTTGAAATCACGAAATCCCGGCTTAAAAAATGTACCTCCGTTTAAATGAATTACAAAAGCTAATGATGGAGTCGAATTCCAAAATTCCAATCTTAGGTTTTGTAATTCTGGTACATCAAGGTATATCACGCATGTTCAAAAGTATCGTTATCTCATAGTCCAAACTGTGAAACAAATTGATCAACCATGAGTGCACACACTATTGACCATATATATCTTAATTACACAAGTCGTTCTCTCCCCTAGACGCGAACACATGATACGTCTCAAACGTATCTATAATTTTTGATTGCTCCATGCTATTATATATTCTGTTTTGGATGTTTAATGGGCTTATTTATACACTTTTATATTATTTTTGGGACTAACCTATTAACCGGAGGCCTAGCCCAAATTGCTGTTTTTTTGCCTATTTTAGTGTTTCGCAGAAAAGGAATATCAAACGGAGTTCAAACGGAATGAAACCTTCGGGAGAGTTATTTTTGGAACAAACGTGATCCAGAGGACTTGGAGTGGATGTCAAGCAATCAACGAAGAGGCCACGAGGCAGGGGGGCGTGCCTACTCCCCTGGGCGCGCCCTCCACCCTCATGGGCCCCTCGTGGCTCCACCGACCTACTTCTTCCTCCTATATATACCTACGTACCCCCAAACCATCGGGGAGCACCACGAAAACTTAATTCCACCGCCGCAACCTTCTGTACCCGTGAGATCCCATCTTGGGGCCTTTTCTGGCGCTCCGCCGGAGGGGGCATTGATCACGGAGGGCTTCTACATCAACACCATAGCCTCTCCGATGATGTGCGAGTAGTTTACCTCAGACTTTGGGTCCATAGTTATTAGCTAGATGGCTTCTTCTCTCTCTTTGGATCTCAATACAAAGTTCTCCTCGATTCTCTTGGAGATCTATTCGATGTAATCTTCTTTTGCGGTGTGTTTGTCGAGATCCGACGAATTGTGGGTTTATGATCAAGATTATCTATGAACAATATTTGAATCTTCTCAAAATTCTTTTATGTATGCTTGGTTATCTTTGCAAGTCTCTTCGAATTATCAGTTTGGTTTGGCCTACTAGATTGATCTTTCTTGCAATGGGAGAAGTGCTTAGCTTTTGGGTTCAATCTTGCGGTGCTCGATCCAGTGACAGTAGGGGAAACGACATGTATTGTATTGTTGCCATCGAGGATAAAAAGATGGGGTTTATATCATATTGCATGAGTTTATCCCTCTACATCATGTCATCTTGCTTAAAGCATTACTTCATTCTTATGAACTTAATACTCTAGATGCATGCTGGATAGCGGTCGATGTGTGGAGTAATAGTAGTAGATGCAGGCAGGAGTCGGTCTACTTGTCATGGACGTGATGCCTATATACATGATCATACCTAGATATTCTCATAACTATGATCAATCCTATCAATTGCTCGACAGTAATTTGTTCACCCACCATAATACTTATGCTATCTTGAGAGAAGCCACTAGTGAAACCTATGGCCCCCGGGTCTATCTTCCATCATATTAATCTCCCGTCAACAAGCTATTTCCTGCGTCGTTTATTTTGCTTTCTTTACTTTTAGTCTTTATTATAAAAATACCAAAAATATTATCTTATCATCTCTATCAGATCTCACTTTTGCAAGTGGCCGTGAAGGGATTGACAACCCCTTTATCGCGTTGGTTGCAAGGTTCTTATTTGTTTGTGTAGGTACGAGGGACTTGCGTGTGGCCTCCTACTGGATTGATACCTTGGTTCTCAAAAACTGAGGGAAATACTTACGCTACTTTGCTGCATCACCCTTTCCTCTTCAAGGGAAAAACCAACACATGCTCAAGAAGTAGCAAGAAGGATTTCTGGCGCTGTTGCCGGGGAGTCTACGCACAAGTCAAGACATACCAAGTGCCCATCACAAACTCTTATCCCTCACATTACATTATTTGCCATTTGCCTCCGTTTTCCTCTCCCCCACTTCATCCTTGCCGTTTTATTCGCCCTCTTTTTCTTCGCCCTCCTTCCATTCGATCTTGTGTTACCATGTGCCTTCTTTTTGCTTGCATCTTCGCTTGCTAAAAGTTTATGGATCCTCATCCCCTTGCTAATATTTTTAAGAGATCCAATTATGATGAACCAATTGCTAGTGAGTTTTGTGCACTAGATTATCTTTATGAGGTTTTGCTTGAAATTCGTGAATCTGAAAATTGTGATGAAGTACTTGATGAAGCGATTCACGATAGATCTTTGAATAAAAAGCATGATTGCAATGATTTTACTATAAATTCTCTTGATGTCAATTGTGTTAATAATATGCAAAACCCTAAGCTTGGGGACGCTAGTTTTGCTATGTCTACTACTTGTTGCAATGATCATGATTGGGGTGATTCTTCTTATGATCTTGAAAATTTATTTAAGTCCCATGATGAATATGAGATTGACAATAGTGTTTGCAATAATATTGAAAGTGGGTTTGGAAGAGTGTCAACTTTAGATCCCACGTATTTGGAGAATGTTCAATCTTATGGTATTTTTGATAAAAGTGGGTTTGGAGAGGTCATGACTTTAGTTAATGATAATCCCACTATTTTGGAAGAGTGTCAACTTTGCATGCATGTGGATCGTGTTGAGTATATGTTATGTGATAGCTATTTTGTTGAATTTGCCTATGATCCTACATGTAATTATTATGAGAGAGGAAAATATGGTTGTAGAAATTTTTATCTTACTAAATTACCTCTCTTTATGTTGAGATTGCTATTGTTTCTTTCCGCTTCCTTGCATATGCTAGTTTTTGCTTGCCTTGGTAATTTGTTTGCCTATAAGATGCCTATGCATAGGAAATAAGTAGACTTAGATGTGTTTGTCACGTGTTTTATGATGCTCTCTTTGTGCTTCAATTCTTGTCTTTCATGTGAGCATCATTGAATCTCAATGCCTAGCTAGGGGCGTTAAACGATAGCGCTTGTTGGGAGGCAACACAATTTTATTTTAGTTTTTTTGCTTTTTGGTTCTGTTTAGGAATAAACAATCCATATAGCTTCTGTTTATATGTGGTTTTGTGTTTTAATTAGTGTTTGTGCCAAGTAGAACCTTTGGGAAGACTTGGGGAAAGTCTTTGCGATCTTGCTGTAAAAAACAGAAACATTAGCGCTCACGAGATTAGCTACAACTTTTTACTGGAGTGCGATATTTAGTTGATTCTTTTTGCAGATGATTAATAGATAAATTCCTCACGTCCGGAAATTTATTTTGGAATTTTTGGAGTTCCAGAAGTTTGCGTTAGTTACGGATTACTACAGACTGTTCTATTTTTGACAGATTCTGTTTTTCGTGTGTTGTTTGCTTATTTTGATGAATCTATGGCTAGTAATGGAGCTTATGAACCATAGAAAAGTTGGAATACATTAGGTTTAACACCAATATAAATAAATAATGAGTTCATTACAGTACCTTGAAGTGGTGTTTTGTTTTCTTTCGCTAACGGAGCTCACGAGATTTTCTGTTAAGTTTTGTGTTGTGAAGTTTTCAAGTTTTGGGTAAAGATTTGATGGATTATGGAACAAGGAGTGGCAAGATACTAAGTTTGGGGATGCCCAAGGCACCCCAAGGTAAAATCTAAGGACAATCCAAAAGCCTAAGCTTGGGGATGCCCCAGAAGGCATCCCCTCTTTTGTCTTCGTCCATCGGTAACTTTACTTAGAGCTATATTTTTATTCACCACATGATATGTGTTTTGCTTGGAGCGTCTTGTATGATTTGAGTCTTTGATTTTTAGTTCACCACAATAATCCTTGCTGCACACACCTTTTGAGAGAGACACACATTATTCGGAATTTATTAGAATACTCTATGTGCTTCACTTATATCTTTTGAGCTAAACAATTTTGCTCTAGTGCTTCACTTATATCTTTTAGAGCACGGTGGTGGGTATATTTTATAGAAATTATTGATCTCTCATGCTTCACTTCTATTATTTTGAGATTCCTTAGAGCAGCATGGTAATTTGCTTTGGTTATAAAATTAGTCCTAATGTGATAGGCATCCAAGATAAAAACTACAAAGTACATTGAATACGAAGAGAAGTTTGATACTTGATAATTGTTTTGAAATATGAAGATGGTGATATTAGAGTCATGCTAGTTGAGTAGTTGTGAATTTGAGAAATACTTGTCCTAAAGTTTGTGATTCCCGTAGCATGCACATATGGTGAACCGTTATGTGATGAAGTCGGAGCATGATTTATTTATTGATTGTCTTCCTTATGAGTGGCGGTCGGGGACGAGCGATGGTCTTTTCCTACCAATCTATCCCCCTAGGAGCATGTGCGTAGTACTTTGTTTCGGTAACTAATAGATTTTTGCAATAAGTATGTGAGTTATTTATGACTAATGTTGAGTCCATGGATTATATGCACTCTCATCCTTCCACCATTGCTAGCCTCTCTAATACCGTGCACCTTTCGCCGGTATCATATACTCACCATATACCTTCCTCAAAACAGCCACCATACCTACCTATTATGGCATTTCCATAGCCATTCCGAGATATATCGCCATGCAACTTACCAACGTTCCATTTATTGTGACACGCTTCATCATTGTCATATTGCTTTGCATGATTATGTAGTTGACATCGTATTTGTGGCAAAGACACCTTCATAATTCTTTCATACATGTCACTCTTGATTCATTGCATATCCCGGTACACCGCCGGAGGCTTTCACATAGAGTCATATATTGTTCTAAGTATTGAGTTGCAATTCTTGAGTTGTAAGTAAATAAAAGTGTGATGATCATTATTAGAGCATTGTCCCATGTGAGGAAAGGATGATCGAGACTATGATTCCCCCATAAGTCGGGATGAGACTCCACGAAAAAAAGAGGCCAAAAGAAAAGAAAAAAAAGAAGGCCCAAAAAAAAGGGGGGAAATAATGAGAGAAAAACAGAGAAGGGACAATGTTACTATCCTTTTTCCACACTTGTGCTTCAAAGTAGCACCATGATCTTCATGATAGAGAGTCTCCTATGTTGTCATTTTCATATACTAGTGGGAATTTTACATTATAGAACCTGGCTTGTATATTCCAATGATGGGCTTCCTCAAAATGCCCTAGGTCTTCGTGAGCAAGCGAGTTGGATGCACACCCACTTAGTTTCTTTTGTTGAGCTTTCATACACTTGTAGCTCTAGTGCATCTGTTGCATGGCAATCCCTACTCACTCACATTGATATCTATTGATGGGCATCTCCATAGCCCTTTGGTACGCCTAGTTTATGTGAGACTATCTTCTCCTTTTTGTCTTCTCCACAACCACCATTCTATTCCACCTATAGTGCTATGTCCATGGCTCACGCTCATATATTGCGTGAAGATCGAAAAAGTTTGAGAACATCAAAAGTATGAAACAATTGCTTGGCTTGTCATTGGGCTTGTGCATGATTTAAATACTTTGTGTGGTGAAGATAGAGCATAGCCAGACTATATGATTTTGTAGGGATAAATTTCTTTGGCCATGTTATTTTGAGAAGACATGATTGCTTTGTTAGTATGCCTGAAGTATTATTATTTTCATGTTAATTTTAAACTTTTATCTTGAATCTTTCGGATCTGAACATTCATGCCACAATAAAGAGAAATACATTGAAGAATATGCTAAGTAGCATTCCACATCAAAAATTCTGTTTTTATCATTTACCTACTCGAGGACGAGCAGGAATTAAGCTTGGGGATGCTTGATACGTCTTCAACGTATCTATAACTTTTGATTGCTCCATGCTATTATATATTCTGTTTTGGATGTTTAATGGGCTTATTTATACACTTCTATATTATTTTTGGGACTATCCTATTAACCGGAGGCCCAGCCCAAATTGCTGTTTTTTTTGCCTATTTCAGTGTTTCGCAGAAAAGGAATATCAAACGGAGTCCAAACGGAATGAAACCTTCGGGAGAGTTATTTTTTGAACAAACGTGATCCAGAGGACTTGGAGTGGACGTCAAGCAATCAACGAGGAGGCCACGAGGCAGGGGGCGTGCCTACCCCCCTGGGCGCGCCCTCCACCCTCGTGGGCCCCTCGTGGCTCCACCGACCTACTTCTTCCTCCTATATATACCTACGTACCCCCAAACCATCGGGGAGCACCACGAAAACCTAATTCCACCGCTGCAACCTTCTATACCCGTGAGATCCCATCTTGGGGCCTTTTCCGGTGCTCCGCCCGAGGGGGCATTGATCATGGAGGGCTTCTACATCAACACCATAGCCTCTCCGATGAAGTGTGAGTAGTTTACCTCAGACCTTCGGGTCCATAGTTATTAGCTAGAAGGCTTCTTCTCTATCTTTGAATCTCAATACAAAGTTCTCCTCGATTCTCTTGGAGATCTATTCGATGTAATCTTCTTTTGCGGTGTGTTTGTCGAGATCCGA
Organism: Triticum aestivum; assembly: GCF_018294505.1. Lineage (NCBI taxonomy): Eukaryota > Viridiplantae > Streptophyta > Magnoliopsida > Poales > Poaceae > Triticum > Triticum aestivum. The sequence goes on along the minus strand of NC_057808.1, from coordinate 197,201,314 downwards.
TGAATTGTGGGTTTATGATCAAGATTATCTATGAACAATATTTGAATCTTCTCTGAATTCTTTTATGTATGATTGGTTATCTTTGCAAGTCTCTTCGAATTATCAGTTTGGTTTGGCCTACTAGATTGATCTTTCTTGCAATGGGAGAAGTGCTTAGCTTTGGGTTCAATCTTGCGGTTCTCGATCCCAATGACAGTAGGGGAAACGACACGTATTGTATTGTTGCCATCGAGGATAGAAAGATGGGGTTTATATCATATTGCATGAGTTTATCCCTCTACATCATGTCATCTTGCTTAAAGCTTTACTCCTTCTTATGAACTTAATACTCTAGATGCATGCTGGATAGCGGTCGATTTGTGGAGTAATAGTAGTAGATGCAGGCAGGAGTCGGTCCACTTGTCACGGACGTGATTCCTATATACATGATCATACCTAGATATTCTCATAACTACGCTCAATTCTATCAATTGCTCGACTATAATTTGTTCACCCACCGTAATACTTATGCTATCTTGAGAGAAGCCACTAGTGAAACCTATGGTCCCCCGGGTCTATCTTCCATCATATTAATCTCTCGTCAACAAGTTATTTCTGGCGCCGTTTATTTTGCTTTCTTTACTTTTAGTCTTTATTATAAAAATACCAAAAATATTATCTTGTCATCTCTATCAGATCTCACTTTTGCAAGTGGTCGTGAAGGGATTGACAACCCCTTTACCGCGTTGGTTGCAAGGTTCTTATTTGTTTGTGTAGGTACGAGGGACTTGCGTGTGGCCTCCTACTGGATTGATATCTTGGTTCTCAAAAACTGAGGGAAATACTTACACGACTTTGCTGCATCACCCTTTCCTCTTCAAGGGAAAAACCAACGCATGCTCAAGAGGTAGCAACACACGAGCACATTAACACCCCCCTCTCTTCTAAAGTTCGGACCCCAATATATGTTGCTATCTTGTCTCTCGAGCATGCACACATCTTTTCCCCCACTCTCTAGGTCTCCCGGCATCTCTCCTTGCCAAGCACATGCACTATGTGGAGTGTATCTTTCCCATACACACAAAACGTCGCCCTCAAATGTCTATCTCCCTAGTTATGTGGTTCTCGCACATTCGCACACACCACCCCCACTGCAAACAAGCACACTTTGTATCCTTGTGCACCACTCTTCTCTTTCTATCTCTCCCACATGCGGACCCGCCCCAGCTCCTTCCCTGTATACATATATGCCGTGACTCTTTCCATAGCTCCCTAATGTATCATCGTTCTCAATCTCGCACGTTGTTCTCAACACCGTCTATTCTTGATCTCTCATGAAGTCCCTATCACACACACGATGACTCGCTTCCCTTGCGTTTCCGTACATAGGCCAATTTCGAACAACAACAACATTGTCTCCCTATCTATACGCCATTTATGGACACAAACGACCCCTCTCCCCCTCTCTTCCTCTCTCTCTCTTTCTCTCTCTCTCTCTCTGTCGCTCCCTCTCTCTCTCTCTCTCGCTCTCACACCCCTCTCCCACACACACTCGATGTCTCTTCCAAATAGTCTGCTCCCTGCCCGCACTGATACGTCTCCAATGTATCTATAATTTTTGATTGCTCCATGCTATATTATCTACTGTTTTGGACATTATTGGGCTTTATTATCCACTTTTATATTATTTTTGGGACTAACCTATTAACCGGAGGCCCAGCCCAGAATTGCTGTTTTTTGCCAATTTCAGAGTTTCGCAGAAAAGGAATATCAAACGGAGTCCAAACGGAATGAAACCTTCGGGAATGTGATTTTTAGGAAGAATATGATCCAGGAGACTTGGACCCTACGTCATGAAACAAAAGAGGAGGCCACGAGGTAGGGGGGTGCGCCCGCCCACCCAGGGCGCGCCCTCCACCCTCGTGGGCCCCTTGTTGCTCCACCGACGTACTCCTTCCTCCTATATATACCTATGTACCCCCAAACGATCAGATACGGAGCCAAAAACCTAATTCCACTACCGCAACCTTCTATAACCACGAGATCCCATCTTGGGGCCTATTTCGGAGCTCCGCCGGAGGGGGCATCCATCACGGAGGGCTTCTACATCAACACCATAGCCTCTCCGATGAAGTGTGAGTAGTTTACTTCAGACCTTCGGGTCCATAGTTAGTAGCTAGATGGCTTCTTCTCTCTTTTTGGATCTCAATACAATGTTCTCCCCCTCCCTCGTGGAGATCTATTCGATGTAATCTTCTTTTTGCGGTGTGTTTGTTGAGACTGATGAATTGTGGGTTTATGATCAAGATTATCTATGAACAATATTTGAATCTTCTCTGAATACTTTTTTGTATGATTGGTTATCTTTGCAAGTCTTCGAATTATCAGTTTGGTTTGGCCTACTAGATTGATCTTTCTTGCAATGGGAGAAGTGCTTAGCTTTGGGTTCAATCTTGCGGTGTGCTTTCCCAGTGACAGTAGGGGAAGCAAGGCACATATTGTATTGTTGCCATCGAGGATAACAAGATGGGTTTTTTATCATATTGCATGAATTTATCCCTCTACATCATGTCATCTTGCTTAAGGCGTTACTCTGTTTTCATGAACTTAATACTCTAGATGCATGCTGGATAGCGGTCGATGAGTGGAGTAATAGTAGTAGATGTAGGCAGGAGTCGGTCTACTTGTCTCGGGCGTGATGCCTATATACATGATCATACCTAGATATTCTCATAACTATGCTCAATTCTGTCAATTGCTCAACAGTAATTTGTTCACCCACCGTAGAATAATTATGCTCTTGAGAGAAGCCACTAGTGAAACCTATGGCCCCCGGGTCTATCTTCATCATATTAATCTTCCAACACTTAGTTATCTCCTTTGCCTTTTACTTTGCTTTTATTTTACTTTGCATCGTTATCATAAAAATACCAAAAATATTATCCTATCATATCTATCAGATCTCACTCTCGTAAGTGACCATGAAGGGATTGACAGCCCCTTATCGCGTTGGTTGCGAGGATTTACTTGTATTGTGCAGGTGCGAGGGACTCGCTCGTAGCCTCCTACTAGATTGATACCTTGGTTCTCAAAAACTAAGGGAAATACTTACGCTACTTTGCTGCATCACCCTTTCCTCTTCAAGGGAAAACCAACGCAGTGCTCAAGAGGTAGCAAGAAGGATTTCTGGCGCCGTTGTCGGGGAGGTCTATGCGAAAGTCAACATACCAAGTACCCATCACAATCCCTTATCTCCCGCATTACATTATTTGCCATTTGCCTCTCGTTTTCCTCTCCCCCACTTCACCCTTGTCGTTTTATTCGCCCTCTCTTTTCGTTTGCCTCTTTTTGCCCGTCTCTTGTTTGCTCGTGTGTTGGATTGCTTTCTTGTCACGATGGCTCAAGATAATACCAAATTGTGTGACTTTACCAATACCAACAATAATGATTTCCTTAGCACTCCGATTGCTCCTCTTACCAATACTGAATCTTGTGAAATCAATGCTGCTTTGTTGAATCTGGTCATGAAAGATCAATTCGCCGGCCTTCCTAGTGAATAGTATTAAAGCTTATTTCCTTTTTCGCTTAGAGATCGTGCTAAAGCTTATTTTTCGTCTTTGCCTAAAAATAGTATTTATTCTTGGAACAAGTGCAAAGATGCCTTTATCTCTAAGTATTTTCCTCCCACTAAGATCATCTCTCTTAGAAACGATATTATGAATTTTAAGCAACTTGATCATGAACATGTTGCACAAGCTTGGGAGAGAATGAAATTAATGATACGTAATTGCCCTACTCATGGTTTGAATTTGTGGATGATTATACAAAAATTTTATGCCGGATTGAATTTTGCTTCTAGAAATCTTTTAGATTCGGCCGCGGGAGGCACTTTTATGGAAATCACTTTAGGAGAAGCTACTAAACTCCTAGATAATATTATGGTTAATTATTCTCAATGGCAGACTGAAAGATCTACTAATAAAAAAGTGCATGCGATAGAAGAAATTGATGTTTTGAGTGGAAAGATGGATGAACTTATGAAATTATTTGCTAGTAAGAGTGTTTGTTCTGATCCTAATGATATGCCTTTGTCTACTTTGATTGAGAATAATAATGTATCTATGGATGTGAATTTTGTTGGTAGGAATAATTTTGGTAACCAACGCGTATAGAGGAAACTTTAATCCTAGGCCTTATCCTAGTAATTCCTATAATAATTATGGTAATTCCTACAACAACTCTTATGGAAATTTTAATAAGATGCCCTCTGAATTTGAGACTAGTGTTAAATAGTTTATGAATTCACAAAAGAATTTCAATGCTTTGCTTGAAGAAAAATTGCTTAAAGTTGATGAATTCGCTAGGAACGTTGACAGAATTTCTCTTGATGTTGATTTTTTAAATCTTAGATCTATTCCTCCTAAGCATGATATCCATGAGTCTCTCAAAGCCATGAGAATTTCCATTGATGAGTGCAAAGAAAGAACCGCTAGAATGCGTGCTAAGAAAGATTGCTTTATAAAAGCGTGTTCTTCAAATTTCTATGAAAATAAAGATGAAGACCTAAAAGTTATTGATGTGTCCCCTATTAAATCTTTGTTTTGCAATATGAATCTTGATAATGATGGGACTGAATATGATCCACCTTTACCTAGAAGGCGTTCCAAAAATTCGGAGTTTTTAGATCTTGATGCTAAAATTGATAAAAGTGGGATTGAAGAAATCAAAACCCTAGATGTTGCTAAACCCACTATTTTGGATTTCAAGAAATTTAATTATGAAAATTGCTATTTGATTGATTGTATTTCCTTGTTGCAATCCGTGCTAAATTCTCCTCATGCATATAGTCAAAATAAAGCGTTTACTAAACATATCGTTGATGCCTTGATGCAATCTTATGAAGAAAAACTTGAGTTGGAAGTTTCTATCCCTAGAAAACTTTATGATGAGTGGGAACCTACTATTAAAATTAATATTAAGGATCATGAGTTCTATGCTTTATGTGATTTGGGTGCTAGTGTTTCCACTATTCCCAAAACTTTGTGCGATTTGCTAGATTTTCGTGATTTTGATGATTGCTCTCTAAACTTGCACCTTGCGGATTCCACTATTAAGAAACCTATGGGAAGAAGTAATGATGTTCTTATTGTTGCAAATAGTAACTATGTGCCCGTAGATTTTATCGTTCTTGATATAGATTGCAATCCTTCATGTCCTATTATTCTTGGTAGACCTTTCCTTAGAACGATTGGTACAATTATTGATATGAAGGAAGGGAATATTAGATTCCAATTTCCATTAAAGAAATGCATGGAACACTTCCCTAGGAAGAAAATAAAATTACCATATGAATCTATCATGAGAGCCACTTATGGATTGCCTACCAAAGATGGCAATATCTAGATCTATCCTTGCTTTTATGCCTAGCTAGGGGCGTTAAACGATAGCGCTTGTTGCGAGGCAACCCAATTTTATTTTTAGTTTTTTGCTTTTTGCTTCTGTCTAGGAATAAATATTTGATATAGCCTCTGGTTAGATGTGTTTTTTGTGTTTTAATTAGTGTTTGTGCCAAGTTAAACCTATAGGATCTTCTTGGATGATAGTTATTTGATCTTGCAGAAATTTCCAGAAACTTTCTGTTCACGAAAACAATTGTTAAAAATCACCAGAACGTGATAAAATACTGATTCCAATTGATTCTGATCAATAAACAAATTTCCTAGGTCGTCCTATTTTGGCTGATGTTTTGGAGTTCCAGAAGTTTGCGTTAGTTACAGATTACTACAGACTGTTCTGTTTTTGACAGATTCTGTTTTTTCGTGTGTTGTTTGCTTATTTTGATAATCTATGGCTAGTAAAATAGTTTATAAACCATAGAGAAGTTGGAATACAGTAGGTTTAACACCAATATAAATAAAGAATGAGTTCATTACAGTACCTTGAAGTGGTCTTTTGTTTTCTTTCGCTAACGGAACTCACGAGATTTTCTGTTGAGTTTTGTGTTGTGAAGTTTTCAAGTTTTGGGTGAAAGATTTTTGATGGATTATGGAACAAGGAGTGGCAAGAGCCTAAGCTTGGGGATGCCCATGGCACCCCGAAGATAATCTAAGGACACCAAAAAGCCAAAGCTTGGGGATGCCCCGGAAGGCATCCCCTCTTTCATCTACTTCCATCGGTAACTTTACTTGGAGCTATATTTTTATTCACCACATGATATGTGTTTTGCTTGGAGCGTCTTGTATCATTTGAGTCTTTGCTTTTTAGTTTACCACAATCATCCTTGCTGTACACACCTTTTGAGAGAGCCATACATGATTTGGAATTTGTTAGAATACTCTATGTGCTTCGCTTATATCTTTTGGGTTATATAGTTTTGCTCTATTGCTTCACTTATATCTTTTAGAGCACGGTGGTGGATTTGTTTTATAGAAACTATTGATCTCTCATACTTCACTTAGATTATTTTGAGAGTCTTAAATAGCATGGTAAATTGCTTGAATAATCCTAATATGCTTGGTATTCAAGATTAGTAAAAACTTTCTCATGAGTGTGTTGAATACTAAGAAAAGTTTGATGCTTGATAATTGTTTTGAGATATAAAGATGGTGATATTAGAGTCATGCTAGTTGAGTAGTTGTGAATTTGAGAAATACTTGTGTTAAAGTTTGTGATTCCCGTAGCATGCACGTATGGTGAACCGTTATGTGATGAAGTCGGAGCATGATTTATTTATTGATTGTCTTCCTTATGAGTGGCGGTCGGGGACGAGCGATGGTCTTTTCCTACCAATCTATCTCCCTAGGAGCATGCGCATAATACTTTGCTTTGATAACTTGTAGATTTTTGCAATAAGTATATGAGTTCTTTATGACTAATGTTGAGTCCATGGATTATACGCACCCTTCTTCCTTCCACCATTGCTAGCCTCTCTAATACCGCGCACTTTTCGCCGGTATCATACACCCACCATAAACTTTCCTCAAAACAGCCACCATACCTACCTATCATGCCATTTCCATAGCCATTCCGAGATATATTGCCATGCAACTTTCCACCGTTCCGTTTATTATGACACGCTCCATCATTATCATATTGCTTTGCATGATCATGTACTTGACATCGTATTTGTGGCAAAGCCACCATTCATAATTCTTTCATACATGTCACTCTTGATTCATTGCATATCCCGGTACACCGCCGGAGGCATTCATATAGAGTCATATGTTGTTCTAAGTATCGAGTTGTAATTGTTGAGTTGTAAGAAAATAAAAGTGTGATGATCTTCATTTTAGAGCATTGTCCCAAGTGAGGAAAAGGATGATGGAGACTATGATTCCCCCACAAGTCGGTATGAGACTCCGGACGAAAAAAAAGAGGCCATAAAAAAAGAGAAAAGGCCCAAATAAAAAAAATGAGAGAAAAAGAGAGAAGGGACAATGTTACAATCCTTTTACCACACTCATGCTTCAAAGTAGCACCATGATCTTCATGATAGAGGGTCTCTCATTTTGTCACTTTCATATACTAGTGGGAAATTTTCATTATAGAACTTGGCTTGTATATTCCAATGATGGCCTTCCTCAAAATGCCCTAGGTCTTCGTGAGCAAGCGAGTTGGATGCACACCCACTTAGTTTCCTTTGTTGAGCTTTCATATACTTATAGCTCTAGTGCATCCGTTGCATGGCAATCCCTACTCACTCACATTGATATCTGTTGATGGGCATCTCCATAGCCCGTTGATACGCCTAGTTGATGTGAGACTATCTTCTCCCTTTTTTGTCTTCTCCACAACCACTATTCTATTCCACATATAGTGCTATGTCCATGGCTCACGCTCATGTATTGCGTGAAGATTGAAAAAGCTTGAGAACGTCAAAAGTATGAAACAATTGCTTGGTTTGTCATCGAGGTTGTGCATGATTTAAATACTTTGTGTGGTGAAGATAGAGCATAGCCAGACTATATGATTTTGTAGGGATAACTTTCTTTGGCCATGTTATTTTGAGAAGACATAATTGCTTTGTTAGTATGCTTGAAGTATTATTATTTTTATGTCAATATTAAACTTTTGTCTTGAATCTTTCAGATCTGAACATTCATACCACAATTAAGAAGAATTACATTGAAATTACGCCAAGTAGCACTCCGCATCAAAAATTCTGTTTTTATCATTTACCTACTCGAGGACGAGCAGGAATTAAGCTTGGGGATGCTTGATACGTCTCCAACGTATCTATAATTTTTGATTGCTCCATGCTATATTATCTACTGTTTTGGACATTATTGGGCTTTATTATCCACTTTTTTATTATTTTTGGGACTAACCTATTAACCGGAGGCCCAGCCCAGAATTGCTGTTTTTTGCCTATTTCAGAGTTTCGCAGAAAAGGAATATCAAACGGAGTCCAAATGGAATAAACCTTCGGGAACGTGATTTTTAGGAAGAATATGATCGAGGAGACTTGGACCCTACGTCAAGAAACAAAAGAGGAGGCCACGAGGTAGGGGGGTGCGCCAACCCCCAAGGGCGCGCCCTCCACCCTCGTGGTCCCCCTGTTGCTCCACCGAGGTACTCCTTCCTCCTGTATATACCTATGTACCCCCAAACGATTAGATACGGAGCCAAAAACCTAATTCCACCGCCGCAACCTTCTGTACCCATGAGATCCCGTCTTGGGTCCTGTTCCGGAGCTCCGCCGGAGGGGGCATCCATCACGGAGGGCTTCTACATCAACACCATAGCCTCTCCGATGAAGTGTGAGTAGTTTACTTCAGACCTTCGGGTCCATAGTTAGTAGCTAGATGGCTTCTTCTCTCTTTTTGGATCTCAATACAATGTTCTCCCCCTCTCTCGTGGAGATCTATTCGATGTAATCTTCTTTTTGCGGTGTGTTTGTTGAGACCGATGAATTGTAGGTTTATGATCAAGATTATGTATGAACAATATTTGAATCTTCTCTGAATTCTTTTATGTATGATTGGTTATCTTTGTAAGTCTCTTCGAATTATCAGTTTGGTTTGGCCTACTAGATTGATCTTTCTTGCAATGGGAGAAGTGCTTAGCTTTGGGTTCAATCTTGCGGTGTCCTTTCCCAGTGACATTAGGGGCAGCAAGGAACGTATTGTATTGTTGCCATCGAGGATAACAAGATGGGGTTTTGATCATATTGCATGAATTTATCCCTCTACATCATGTCATCTTGCTTAAGGCGTTACTCTGTTTTCATGAACTTAATACTCTAGATGCATTCTGGATAGCGGTCGATGAGTGGAGTAATAGTAGTAGATGCAGGCAGGAGTCGGTCTACTTGTCTCGGACGTGATGCCTATATACATGATCATACCTAGATATTCTCATAACTATGCTCAGTTCTGTCAATTGCTCAACAGTAATTTGTTCACCCACCGTAGAATACTTATGCTCTTGAGAGAAGCCACTAGTGAAACCTATGGCCCCCGGGTCTATCTTCATCATATTAATCTTCCAACACTTAGTTATTTCCTTTGCCTTTTACTTTGCTTTTATTTTACTCTGCATCTTTATCATAGAAATACCAAAAATATTATCCTATCATATCTATCAGATCTCACTCTCGTAAGTGACTGTGAAGGGATTGACAACCCCTTATCGCGTTGGTTGCGAGGATTTATTTGTATTGTGCAGGTGCGAGGGACTCGCGCGTAGCCTCCTACTGGATTGATACCTTGGTTCTAAAAAACTGAGGGAAATACTTACGCTACTTTGCTGCATCACCCTTTCCTCTTCAAGGGAAAACCAACGTAGTGCTCAAGAGGTAGCACGCACCCATGCTATCCTGCTACGACACATGCCTTTGTCTCTCTGTGACACACATGTCACACCATTCCCCCTTCCCTTATACTAGGTTTACATCATTAGTGGTCTCTCTACTCCACATACACACACTCCCTCTCACACACAAACGCGCACAGAAGCACACACGGACACGCACAAAACACCCATTTATCTGGATCCTCATCTCTCCCTGTCGATGTACAAAAGTAGGGGTCCCTTTTTGCACCCCTTTACTTATGCGCGGGCAGTCGCAGCCCCACGCCCCTGGCCACGCTTGGCGGGGCAAAGGAAGCAAAGGCACAAGACAACTAGACCAACGCCAAGCCAGAAACACAAAGAGCAGAAGGGCGAGGTGGACTCCCCCGGCAAGGCCCTTGCCGGGGCGGCCTCCACAGCCCCGGCAAGAGCCTTGCCGGGGCAACTTGCCCAACGCCAGCAGGGCTGCTATCCTTGAGCCTGAGAGTTCTGATGCCCTCAAACCACATTGCAACCAAAGCTCGAGAGGAGCCTCCGTGGTGGCATGCAGATCTTTGTGAAGACCAAGAACATGCAAGATCAGATGAGAATCAGAAGACGAAGATCCCCGGCAAGATCCTTGCCAAGGATACCCACGAGACCCCCGGCAAGCCCCTTGCCGGGGACGACCACGATGCCATGGCAAGACCCTTGCCGGGGCCCCGGCAAGACTCTTGCCAAAGACATTTGCGGGGCCACAGCCAGGCCCACATCTGCCAAGACTTCGCCGCCGTTCCCATGCACCTGCCAGCCCACCAACTAGGCGAGCACCTGCGTGGCGACGTGCGGCCTCTAGGCCAACTCAGCAAGCACCTGCGTGGTGGCATGCAGATCTTCGTGAAGGCTTTGCCACCGCACCAACTCAGCAGCCAGCCAGCCAGCGTGGCACTACCCGCCTCATCAGTTCGGACGCGCGTCGAAGCCAGGCAAGGCGACGACAGCTGGGACGAGCTTCCTTTCCGTCTCCGATAAAGCAAGAAGGGCACGTCGGCAGCGCATTAAACGCGTTTGTCCTACGGTGCCAGAGGATAGACTCGACCACTGTATAGCTTTCCACCTCCTGTGTGCCACTATGGCAGCCCCTTTGTCTATAAAAGGAGGCACGCGGCGTACTGGGAGAGGATTCAGACTTTTTGGACCCTGCACACCTTGTAGCTAGTCCAAGAACACCAGATAAGCAGAAACCAGCAGGAGTAGGGTATTACGCATCACTTGCGGCCCGAACCTGGATAATCCCCCTCCGTTGATCTCTCAATCCCACTCTTTTCATAGCCCTGCGCCCGCCAACCGTAGCAAAAGGGATTCCTCGTGATCCCGTAGGTGTAGTTTCCCCCGACATCTTTGGCGCGCCAGGTAGGGGGCACAAGCTGTGGAAATATGGTTTTGAAGCCGATGCAGCGGCTCTTTCATGAGGATGGCTCGAAGGGAGAGGGCGTCGTCGATCAACCGCCCTGTAGTGTCGTCCGCAGCCTCGACGGCCATCCGCGTGGCCCCGAAAAGCTAAGTCATGCAAAATTTTGGCTGATTTCATTTATATAAGTCTGTCCTCCCCGAAAGATCCCGTTCCTTGTACGGGAAACCTGCATGCAATGGGACCCTTCCGCTATTGGCAACGCCCTTGTCTCTGTCTCAAGTCCGCTCGATAGTTCATGCGGCCGCGCTGAGAACGGCAAGGTGGCCTACCCGCTACCAGCAGCGCTCTTGTCTTGTTTTGAGTCCGCTCGACAGTTCAAGCGACCGCGCTGGCAGCGGCAAGGTGGCTTGCCCGGCAGCAAGCGCCCTTCCGGCAGGGTGCTAAGGATCCGTCCTCAAAGCAGCATGGCATGGGTTTACGCGCCGGCAGCCTTATCTCAACAAGCGTAGGGTGCAAACATACAAAGAAAGATCTAACGGGAAGATAGCATGCATGATATTGAAGTACTGCAGAGTTATATTACATCAAATAATCATCGCGGTTCTAACTTAAGATAAAATTGTCTTGGTCTTGAACTCGCAGCGGCAATGAGAAACGGGGTGCCTAGTCGCGGCGCTGGCCCTCCACCCTCTCAACTCCATCGACGCATTCGATGATGGGCTTGATACGCTCCCTGAGCACCGTGAGGTCCGCCTCCTCCGGCAAGCTCTCCAACGCGTTGGCAAAGTTAACGGTGGGGTTCCAGAACACCACCTTGGTGAGCACTTTGGTCAGGGCGCCCCGGAAGAGCCTCCGGGACTCGTTGGCCAGATAAGTTGCCTGGTTGGAGCGGAGCTGCTCCAGGGCTCCAAGAACGGCCTCGAAGAACAGGGTCAGTTTGGCATTGGGACTCACGTTCAGCTCCGGGGCGTACCTCAAATTTGGCATCCCCATGGCAGCCAGCTTCGTGGTGTTCCTGCCGGCGACATCGGCGAGGCGGCCGACCCAACGGTTTATGCTCTCCGCGTACTCCTTGTGTTCGGTGGCGTCATTCCTCCGCAGCTGCCTCTCCTCCTCCAGGTCCTTGGTCAGGGTCTCTTCCCGGGCCCTAACCTCTGAAAGCGTCCCCTCAGGACCCTCCAGCTTCAGCTTCAGGTCTTTGATAGAGTCGCTGGCCTTGGAGAGCAGCTTTGCCTTGCCGAGGATTGCGGCCTGCGCCTCCCCCAGAGCGCCGTTGAGTGTGTCCTTCTCCTTCGCCAGCTCCAGGACCTGTTCCTTCAGCCCATCCCACTCCACCTCCAGCTCCTTCACCTTGCCGGCATGGACCTGGGCCTGAGCATTGAGTGCCTCCTTGTGCCTCTGCTCCAGCTCCTGGGTCCGCTGCACGGCAAGCATCTTGACCTCCTCATCCTTGCCGCGGAGGGTGGCGGCAAGCGCCTCCTCACGAGCGGCAAGGTCCTCCTCCCGGGAGTTTAGCTAGGCCTGGTGCTGGTGCCAAGCGACCTCGTCCTTGGCGGCCTGTTCCTTCGCCGCCTCCTGGGCTTTCTCGACATCGGCCTGCAGCAGGATAAGCTCATGTTTGTGCTCAGCCAGCAGATCCTGGGCAACCTTCAGTTCCTCGTGGGCCTGGCGGAACCAGGCCTGCGTCTCGGCGACGCGCCCCGCGAGATCCGCCTCCGCCTTGTCCACCGCCGCCATCCTGGACTTTGCCTTGTCGAGGCGGGCACGGTGAAGAACCTGGAGCTTCTGGAAGTTGGCGCTCATGGCCCAAAGGAGCTGCTCCCCTTGGGAGCCGCCGCCACCGGCGCTCAGTTCGTCAACAACCTCAAGCCCGGTGCTGGGCATGGGCGCCTTGAAGGCCACGACTCGAGTCCACATAGTAAATGAGCCGCGCCCCTGCGTTTCCTCTTTTTTATGGGGAAGGCGTGAGCCGCCTCTTTACTACGATGTGACGCATGAGGGCAGCAACCGCCCCACGCATGACCCCCACGTGGTGCATTCAATGCGGGTCGTGGGGAAGCGCAGCGAGCGAGGGAGTTACTACGGTAAAAACTCCGCCACACGCGCGCCCGCGCACCGTTCTGCGCCTGGCCCAATAACGCCCCGCGTTTATATGTGGCCCAGGCCCGGGGGCTCCTGTCGGTGTACAAAAGTAGGGGTCCCTTTTTGCACCCCTTTACTTGTGTGCGGGCAGTCGCAGCCCCACGCCCCTGGCCACGCTTGGCGGGGCAGAGGAAGCAAAGGCACAAGACGACTAGACCAATGCCAAGCCAGAATCACAAAGAGCAAAAGGGCGAGGTGGACTCCCCCGGCAAGGCCCTTGCCAGGGCGGCCTCCACAGCCCCGGCAAGAGCCTTGCCGGGGCAACTTGCCCAACGCCAGCAGGGCTGCCACCCTTGAGCCTGAGAGTTCCGATGCCCTCAAACCACATTGGAACCAAAGCTCGGGAGGCGCCTCCGTGGTAGCATGCAGATCTTTGTGAAGACCAAGAACGTGCAAGATTAGATGAGAATCAGAAGACGAAGATCCTCGGCAAGATCCTTCCCGAGGATACCCACGAGACCCCCGGCAAGCCCCTTGTCGGGGACGACCACGATGCCACGGCAAGACCCTTGCCGGGGCCCTGGAAAGACTCTTGCCAAAGACATCCGCGAGGCCGCAGCCAGTCCCACATCTGCTAAGACTCTGCCGCTGTTCCCATGCAGCTGCCAGCCCACCAACTAGGCGAGCACCTACGTGGCGACGTGCAGCCTCTAGGCCAACACAGCAAGCACCTGCGTGGTGGCATGCAGATCTTTGTGAAGGCTCTGCCACCGCACCAGCTCAACAGCCAGCCAGCCAACGTGGCACTACCCGCCTCGTCAGTTCAGACGCGCGTCGAAGCCAGGCGAGGCGGCCACAGCTGGGACGAGCTTCCTTGCCATCCCCGATAAAGCAAGAAGGGCACGTCGGCAGCGCATTAAACGCGTTTTTCCTACGGTGCCAGAGGATAAACATGACCATTGCATAGCTTTCCACCTCCCGTGCGCCACTATGGCAGCCCCTTTGTCTATAAAAGGAGGCCCACGGCGTACTGGGAGAGGATTCAGACTTTTTGGACCTTGCACGCCTTGTAGCTAGCCCAAGAACACCAGATAAACAGAAACCAGCAGGAGTAGGGTATTACGCATCACTTGCGGCCCGAACCTGGATAATCCCCCCGCGTTGATCTCTCAATCCCGCTGTTTCCACAGCCCCGCGCCCACCAACCGTAGCAAAAGGGATTCCTCGTGATCCCGTAGGTGTCGTTTCCCCCGACACTCCCCATGTCCACATGCGTATCTCACACACTCACTCTCTAATTATGTCTATGTGTCTCCACATTACACAACACAAAGCCCCATGTACATGTCTCTCTCTATCCTCCACACACATAGACACCAAGAATCTCTTATCATTGCCTCAGTCTCTAGACATATCACACACGCACACTGTCTCTCTCTCTCACAAACACGCCCAACAAGGGTTTCCCCGTGAATATCTTGCCATCTATTCATCAACAGTCGTGGCAGTACGGTGAACATGAGACGTGAAAAAGAATAAATCTACAGGTGCGTAGACCACCTAGTGTGACTACTAGGACTAGAGCAAGCCGAAAATGCGCCGCCGTCACCCCCTCCTTATCGGCGATGGGAAAACCTTTGTTTTACACAGTCGAGAAGTCATTGTGCCAAGGCCCCACATGCTGAGGCGTTGAATAGAATGTAGATCCTAGTTTACGGAAACAAGTATCGATAATACGTTTGTATCGGCATACTTATATTTCTTCTCTTATAAAAAACCGAGTTGGTTATGATGGTACGTGTGCCATCTTACAATATAGACCATCCGATCTATATCTAATGGATGGAAATTAAACTAAAAGATACCTGCATCTCTCTCCACACTTGCACACAAGGCCTTCCCTCGTTCATCCTTATCTCCAACAACCTCATTGTTGAGCAATTAAAAAAGGAAGCCTTTGGAACAAACTGTCCTGGTGGCCACTGCCGGCGTCGTCCATGCCCATGCCTGTGCTTAGTCCGACCACCAATCACCACCACGCCCCACTCCTCTTCACCTTATCTCCTATTTCTCGAGATATCATTAGTTTTTACACATGGGATTACTCCCGCATGGGTCAATCACAACAAGTGTTTTATAAAAAAATGCATCTTGATGTTCCGTGCAATGCACGGACATCTTGCTGGTACTCCTACAGAAGACTAAGTTGGTGATGATGGTGTGTCTGCCATCCGTCATTTCTGACCATTAGATCTACATTTAACGACTGTGAGGTAAATTGTTGCCTTTTCTCACCAACATCCCACTTCTCTACCAATTTGCAGAAAAACCCATAATTAGTATCTTAAAACCAACCACATCCCTCCCTCACCTAACCAAAACAGCCCAAGGAATATATTCTGATTGAAACATAATATCTCTCTAGTGATATATGTATATCAAAATTAGAGTGTTTGTATCAAGTTTGTGAATAAGTATTATTCTAATTATGATCCGTTGCAACGCACGTGAACATTGCTAGTATTTCCAACCATGCAAAAAAATGCTAGTATTTCCATAGTTTCGAGTTTTCCATCAAGATATTAGTCACTCAAGGTTGATATTTACTTTCAATCACGTACACATATGCACTATGTAACTAGCCTTTCTTATTGGCTTCCAAAGATTAACTTTCACTCCTACTTACAATATGTAGAGTATTTAACAAAAAACTACCACTTTCAACCAGCCCTAGGAAGAAACTATTGTACAAAAATAGCAAAAACATACCCAAAATTTCTTAATCCGCGCCAAAAACTACTACCTAGTGCCGATTAGGCTCGTTTAAACCCGTCTATGACAGGGTTGGCCCACACGTCTGTGCTGACGAGGCAGCTTAAACCAATACATTTTGTTTGATCATTGACACGAGGGACCCACATCTGACCTTCTATCCTGTTATTCCCCCTCAAAATATTATTTTTCCTGAACATTACTTGAAACAGTACTGATGCGTGTTCGTCGGTGGCGCCGGTGATGAGCGAGTTGGGCGCCGCTCCGCCGGACGGGTCGGACGCCGCGCTGGCCTCCGCATGGGTTGGCAGGCTGGCCCAAGTGTGGCTCATGAGCGAGCAAGCCGCCGCGCTGTCCTTCGCTCGAGCCAGATGGCTGGCCTTAGCGCGGTACGCGCGAGCAAGCCGCCGCGCCACCGTGCCAATCTAGCTAGCAAACCTTGCAGACAAGCAGCTGGACGGAGCTATCTTGGCTAGCTAGCGGCCGCCATCGCCGGACGGAGCTGGCATCCGGGTTGCCGCAAGATGGGCTCCGCACCGCCGGCGGTTTTGACCTCGCCTTCTGCCGGTGGCGGTAGCTGCGTCCCATGGCCGAGGATGACTAGGTGGACGGGCCGGAGCTAGGAGGTCACTCGGGGATTTTTGTGCAGACTGACATGTAGGTCCCACAAGTCATAACGCCAAACTTGCCGGTCGAATAGAAGGTGCTGACTTAAGGGGCGACATGGGTTGAAACATGCCTATAACGGCACTTTTAGAGTAGTCGTTTCTTGGTAGGGCTAGTTGGAAAGGGCATGTACAATGCTTGATAAGGTAGTCTTATCTTAAGTCTGCCATGTATGCAAGTGGTAGTAGTTTCTTGGCATTATTAGTGGTTTCTTGTAATGAACAATGTACTACTAGCGACAAAAGGCGATTATATGTTGCGTTGTACTCCAACGAGTACTACTAGTGGTCGTGGGAGTGTATACCTCGTTTTGTGGGTTCTATCCCGGCCGAACGCATGGTGGCCTTTTTTTTAAATAGTAACTTCGTTGCGAGCCAATATTGTACATGGGTAGTTTGAGTTTCGAAGTCGAACGGACGTGTCGCACCACAATCTGGGTGCACTGGATAGCCCAGCCACGTGAATGGGGTTTCCTTCCCATCATCTTGTGGCTCGCGTGCTCGCCCTAGCCACACCTCGCTTGCAGCTTCCTGTCAGATAGTAGCATATTTAAACTAGCGCCTCCCAATTAAGCCCGAGGAGCCAGAAAAGCCTAGCGCGGCATTGGGAACTGTGCATGAGAGGAGCGGCTGAGTAGGCCAGCTACGTGCTTGAATAGAGCACGGAGAGTACCCACTACGTAGGTGTACTTTCTCTACATTGATAGTACAATGATGGTTCTAGAGAACAGTAGTACCCTCCACTTGCAATTGTAGCTCCTTGGCCTTGAGATTCAAGAGTTCAAAACTGGTGCACTATAGAAGTATAGTACATCGCACTACTAGTTGAGAAAGTAGTACTACTACTGCTACAGTACGAGTACGTAGTAAATAATAGCCTCACCCCTTCGCTAAGGAACGATCGAGGAGCTACAGTTGGAAGGGACGAGGCCCTACGGTTACTACGCTCTTATCTCCTCCTCGCTAGTTCCCCTCCCCCCCGAAGAGAAGGCAGTTCGTCGCTGCTCCCATGGATTTGCCAGGCGGTTCTCCTCCTCGTCGGGGCTGGGAGACCTTGGACGATGATCCTCTGGGAGAAATCGCACGCCGCTCCGACGTCCTCACCGCTGCAAGACTCGGTGCTTCACGCACCAACTTTTTCAAGATGGTGCTTAAACAGGCTTGGGAAAAGGCCATGCTTGTTGGTCTTCCATGCGTCCTCGAGGAGAAGGTTCTTCTGTGGGACAATCCTTCGAACAGTCCACCGCTCCCTGGCCATGGTTGCACGTTGACTCCGCTAGAGTTGCCGACATTGAGAGGAAGTCGGATTTTGTCCGATGAGCAGGTCAGCCATGGAGTTTGATCATGTAGTACTTAGCTATTCCATTTCCATCCCGTAATTTCTACGCTGCCCACCGTCTTATATATAGGTCTGGGTCGGTGCCAACGAAGATTGGCTTGCATACCTTCGGCCGGATACCACCATCATTTTGCACAACATCCACAGCAGTGCAACCGTTCCCGTAGACCCCTTCTCAACCATTGGGATCGGCCTTCCGGACTGGCTGGGCTTGAATACGTATGATGATGCCTACATGAGATTGAAGAAGATAGCAATTGCGGACCCGCCGACAAAGCGACGCGGCTACGAAGATTACTATCTCATCGCGGTGTTCGATATAAGGATTGCCGTCAATGCAAGAGGCAGTAACGGTAGAGGCTGGCGCATGTTGGTCACGGCAGATTTGTACCCCTACGCGTTTGAAGATGTCGTGCGCCATCTAGGCTGCATCTTCGCAGTGACAAGCTAGGGGACTTGTTTCATCTGGTTGCCATCCTACGGTACGGGAGATTACAAACGGAGTGCACAAACCATCATTTTTGATGGACCAGTCATTCCCCGATCAAAATAAGATCGCCGATCCTGGATGTGCATTTGCATCCGCGATTCGGTCTAACCTGGAACCTTGCAGCTAACTTTGGCATATTGGGATCAACTATCTTAGCAGTCATTACCCATGGTACCAAAGATGTGCAACATGGTCACACAATCTACCACGATCGGACCATCACCATCTACCTAGGTATTCCATTTAGTATTATATTTTTAACCCTCTCGCCTTCTCTTACGTTGTTGTACTACTTACTAGTAGGAGTAATTTTTACCTTGGAGGACGCGTATAGCTAGCTAGGCCCTTGAAGACTTGAACCCACTAGCTACCACCATTTTTGTTTTACATGTCTTACTATCTCATCCATGTAGCCAAGAGTGGCTATATATAATAAGCCGGTTATTTTACTTCCTCTATACCGGAGTAGTACTATTTGCTGCACAGTATTACTGACCGCCATATTTGAGCACAATATTATTATGCATGGACCTTGACTGTGTACGTCACAATGTGTCTAGATCTGAGATGCAGCGTGTACTAGATGAACGGCGCCGAGTTCGACCCCCGTGATGCTACGTGGGTGCCGAGGAACACTCTTGGAGAGTACTCGCTTTTCATTGGGGACAGCTACCCCATTGTGAAGCGGATGCCACCTTCCGTGCACGACACCGAAGGCCTGCTGTTCATGAAGCATGGTTGTGTCTTTTGTGCGCACCGCCGGATGAACGACATGCTGGGACACGCTATCCCTGATTTATGCCGCTTCAACTTGGATGAGTCTCCATCGTCTGTAACCGGACGAGAAAGTTGTGGCAATGATTCCCGTTGCCCACCGCTATGGATTGTGCCATCCATGAAGAACACCTGGGACTGGAACCTGGAGGAGGACATGTAGCCTATCTATAACGTGTAAGTGGGGTATGGTAAATTGTGAACGGTAGCGCTGTGAATATATGTAGACTAGTCGTGCACAAATTTATCTAATGAATGTGTGGCATACTGGCATTTGTCCTTTAGAATTTATTACTAGTAAATGCATTACGTGTACGTGCAACTTGTGTGGTTGTTTCACGGGATCCAACATGCTCATTGAGCAAAAAGGTGGCACAGATTTGGATATAGGTGACATGGCGGCATCATACAGTAGCATCGTTCGCTATAGTTGTAATACTCCTACTAGGACGACAACTCCTATAAAACCTTGCGCTTGGCTCTTTGCCTCTTCGGGAGGTTCAACAGTTCA
Organism: Triticum aestivum; assembly: GCF_018294505.1. Lineage (NCBI taxonomy): Eukaryota > Viridiplantae > Streptophyta > Magnoliopsida > Poales > Poaceae > Triticum > Triticum aestivum. Next base: position 197,181,517 of record NC_057808.1, on the reverse strand, counting down.
TACTTGTGTGAACCTTGCACTTGGCTCTTCGCCTCTTCGGAAGATCCAACAATGATGATACTACAGTACAATATACTTCTGGCAATCTGACACCGATTGAACAGCTGCACGTCCACCACGAGGGCGAGGGCGAGCGAGAGGGAGAGGGAGAGGGCGCTGTAGTCAAAACCCTCTCCTCGTCCTGCGAGCCACCGCGTGCGTGGGTGAGGGAGAGGTGTAGTAAGCAAGCTTCTCCTCGTTCGGCGAGTTGACGGGACACATCAAAGCAGTACAAGTACTAGTCCCTTCCGGTTAAATATGGCTTAATTTGAAACGAGAAAAATACACTGGCGGTCAATGTATGTAACAATACGCTCTTTACGGTCACTATATATAGTTTTGCGATGATTATACGATCACTAGCTCATCGTAGAGCACCGTATTGCACCTTACTGATCGGCCACATAGTAAACGTGGCACTTTGTTGACTGGTTAAATTGTCACCTGGTTTATGGGTCCCACCTGTCAGTTCGCAGAGCAAGGAAATCAGTTAAACAAAACTTTACGTAGGCGCGACAGGAGTCCAACTCTTGCGCGCGAACCAACCTGGCTGTGTATGTGAGTGCATGCACGTGTACTCCCTTGGTCTTCCAACAAAGAGTGTACATCGGCTAAAAAACAAAGAGTGTACATCTACACTTCCAATGCATTTAGCGTTTAATATAAAATTGATATTGATTGACTAATGCACCAACTTGTGCTCTAGCTATAGGCTACATGTCTATCCTTAATTACAGCATGCAACAACCTTCATTTAATCTTCTTCCCTCAATGGTCGCATGCACACATAAATCTGCTACTTTTGGGCGTTAATTATGCCCTGGTCAATGTGTAAATTTGTAAATGTACAGTCTTTCATGGACGTAGGGAGTAGGTTGAGCACTTGAGCGTGAGCATGTGTGTTGCGTCGCGTGCTGTGTGCAGCATGGGTGCGTGAGTGTTGCGTGCGTCCATGTGTACGTGTGAGTGTTGGATGTTGCATGCATGCATGCATGAGGCTTTTACTCCCTCCCATTGACATGTTCATATTTCAAGCTTCCTCTATTCCCTCCATATTGTGATACTCCCTCTGTTCCCAAATACGGAGTAAAAGCCTCCCTCTGTTCCCATGGAGTATTTGTCTCTAGAGATTTCAACAAGTGACTACGTACGGAGAAAAATGAGTGAATCTACACTCTAAAATATTTCTAAATACATCCGTATGTTGTATTCCATTTGAATGTCTAAAAAGACAATATTTAGGAACGGAGGGAGTAGCAAATAAAAATTAAGTTCTCTTGTTTTTCCCTCCTTGGTCACGGTGCACAACCAAAGATGACTCACCTAGATGGAGGGAGTAGATGATCAAAGTTTGACACAAAATTAATGCATTGGTAAACATAATTTTTTGAGGAAAACGAGTGCATTAATTGAGTGTTTTTGCAAACTACAAAAATTATTCCACCACTCATCATCTACCTTGGTTGATGAGATTTTTGAATTGAGCCCTATAAACTAAAAAGGAGGTAGTACTAGTACTCCCACATTATTGGTGTCGGGTGCCTTGGCCAATGTTTCATCTTGTTGGACAGGATGCGTAGATGCTTACATGGGGTGCTAAGAACATTAAAAACTTTAGCAACTAAAGCTCCCAATGCTTACATGTACAGGTGCTTAACTTGTTGGTGCTAAGAATCCTTTATTTAATGATTTTTTAAGTAAAGTTCTTCATGCATTGGTGGGATTATTCCATTCAAGTCTTTTGTCTAGGTTCTCGCGCTTAGTACTGGGGTCACCACAGTTATCTGTCCTCTTAATTACCTTGCCACATCAGACTTTTTCCCTACATGGCAGCCTTAGCACCTATACAAGGCGGAGCATTGGGAGGGCCCGAGCGTACAGGCATAGGGATACTGTAGATAGGAAGTCTTCGCGATCCTTTATTCCCCATCTCGGTCAGAGAGAACTATTCAAGTAGTCTTCACAGTGAAGTGACAATACACGCTGCAGCAGATGGGACACTTGATTAATAAGCTGAACCAGCGTGTTGGTGTTACTAAATCAGCCTTACCCAGTACTGCCATCATGTTTGCCAGTGGAGCACGCTTCCGCAAATACGACTACGCACCTCTCTCCTCCATTAACTGACATATGGGCCCTCTTAAGGTAGACCCACATGTCATTGGCGTAACTATTTACACTCCGAAGGATGGTATATCCTGGTAGTAGTACTAGTAGAATTGAGATTTAATGCACTTTCTTCCCCGTCTTTCACTCTTCTTCCTCCTCTCTTCTTCTTCTTCCTCTCTTCCCCATCGTCGGGCGCACACCATTTCCCCCCGCTCACTGCTCGCCCACCCGCGCCATCTTCCTCGGTAGCTCGCGCGTACCATATCCCCCTGCTCACTGCTCGGCCACACACGCCATCTTCTTCGCTCGCCAGCCCGAATCCACTTCCCCGCGAGCTCGCAGGCACCGAAAACCCGAGTCACTCAGCGCCCTAAAAAAACCTATGGCAGAACTGACTGACACGAAGAGCCGCGATGGGAATTCCCTCCCCGATGTTCACTTAGAGCAGATCTGTAATCGTATGGACCTACTCAGCACCGTCCGTCTGGCCGCATGGTCGGTGTCTTTGTACTGTCTACTCGTCTGCAACCGGCTGGCTCTTTTCAAGACACCCTGCTTGTTGATGCCCGATCCTCACAGGTGGCCCGGACACCAACTTGACGATCCTACGGAGGTTGCCGTGGTGCCCCTCGACATGCTACCACTACCCGTCCACCTATCCTTCATGCGAGGCCACTACTGGGCGGGCATAAAGGCCAACTGGATCATCCTCATCCACCAATCCGGTAGTCCGTGGTTTCTTGAGGATATCTACACCCAGCGAGAGATCACCCTTCCATCATTGGATACCGCCGCCATCGAGCCTCGCGGCCCGCCCGGCACTCCTGCCAACTACGCACGAGACGCGTCGAGCTTTTGGCTCGACCTCTGTTTGCTAAAGGTTGTAATCTGCAAAGTGCCCACACCATCACAAGACTACATGGATGATAACCCACAAGTCTAGGGGATCGCAACAGTTTTCGAGGGTAGAGTATTGAACCCAAATTTATTGATTCGACACAAGGGGAGCCAAAGAATATTCTGAAGTATTAGTAGTTGAGTTGTCAATTCAACCACACCTGGATAACTTAATATATGCAGCAAAGTATTTAGCAGCAAAGTAGTATGGAAGTAACGGTAACGGTGGCAAAAGTAACAGTAGCAGTTTTGTAGTAATTGTAACAGTGGCAACGGAAAAGTAACTAAGCAAAGATCAATATGTGAAAAGCCCGTAGGCATTGGATCAGTGATGGAGAATTATGTCGGATGTGATTCCTCATGCAACAGTTATAACATAGGGTGACACAGAACTAGCTCCAGTTCATCAATGTAACGTAGGCATGTATTCCGAATATAGGCATACGTGCTTATGGAAAAGAAAATGCATGACATCTTTTGTCCTACCCTCCCGTGGCAGCGGGGTCCTATTGGAAACTAAGGGATATCAAGGCCTCCTTTTAATAGAGTACCGGACCAAAGCATTAACACTTCGTGAATACATGAACTCCTCAAACTACGGTCGTCACCGGTAAGTATTCCGATTATTGTCACTTCAGGGTTAACGGATCATAACACATAATATGTGACTATTGACTAGGGATCAAACCCTAACAAAACTAACTCGATTACATGATAGATCTCATCCAACCCATCACCGTCCAGCAAGCCTACGATGGAATTACTCACGCACGGCGGTGAGCATCATGAAATTGGTGATGGAGGAAGGTTGATGATGATGACGGCGACGGATTCCCCTCTCCGGAGCCCCGAACGGACTCCAGACCAGCCCTCTCGAGAGAGATTAGGGCTTGGCGGCGGCTCCGTATCGTAAAACACGATGAATCCTTCTCTCTTGTTTTTTATCCCCGAACGTGAATATATAGAGTTGGAGTTGAGGTCGGTGGAGCACGAGGAGGCCCACGAGGCAGGGGGAGCGCCCCCACCCTCGTGGACAGGGTGTGGGCCCCCTGGTCTTGATTCTTTTGCCAGTATTTTTTATATATTCCAAAAATATTCTCCATGAAGTTCCAGGTCATTCCGAGAACTTTTATTTCTGCACAAAAATAACACCATGGCAATTCTGCTGAAAACAGCGTCAGTCCGGGTTAGTTCCATTCAAATCATGCAAGTTAGAGTCCAAAACAAGGGCAAACGTGTTTGGAAAAGTAGATACGATGGAGACGTATCAACTCCCCCAAGCTTAAACCTTTGCTTGTCCTCAAGCAATTCAGTTGATAAACTGAAAGTGATAAAGAAAAACTTTTACAAACTCTGTTTCCTCTTGTTGTTGTAAATATGAAAGCCAGCATTCAAGTTTTCAGCAAAAAATATGAACTAACCATATTCACAATAACACTTATGTCTCATATTTACTCATATCAATGGCATAATCAACTAGCGAGCAATAATAATAAATCTCGGATGACAACACTTTCTCAAAACAATCATAATATGATATAACAAGATGGTATCTCGCTAGCCCTTTCTGAGACCGCAAAACATAAATGCAGAGCACCTCTGAAGATCAAGGACTCACTAAACATTGTAATTCATGGTAAAAGAGATCTAGTCATACTCAATATAAATTAATAGTAATGGATGCAAATGACAGCGGTGCTCTCCAACTGGTGCTTTTTAATAAGAGGAGGATGACTCAACGTAAAAGTAAATAGATAGGCCCTTCGCAGAGGGAAGCAGGGATTTGTAGAGGTGCCAGAGCTCGATTTTGAAATAGAGATAAATAATATTTTGAGCGGCATACTTTCATTGTCAACATAACAACCGAGAGATCTCGATATCTTCCATGATACACACATATAGGCGGTTCCCGAGCAGAATGGTAAAGTTTTGTACTCCCCCACCACCAACAAGCATCAATCCATGGCTTGCCTGAAACAACGGGTGCCTCCAACTAACAACAGTCCTGGGGAGTTTTGTTTGCAATTATTTTGATTTGGTTTGAGCATGGGACTGGGCATCCTGGTGACCAGCCATTTTCTCATGAGTGAGGAGCGGAGTCCACTACTCTTGAGAATAACCCGCCTAGCATGGAAGACACAGACAGCCCTAGTTGATACATGAGCTATTCGAGCATACAAAACAGAATTTCATTTGAAGGTTTAGAGTTTAGCACATACAAATTTACTTGGAACGGCAGGTAGATACCGCATATAGGAAGGTATGGTGGACTCATATGGAATAACTATGGGTTTATGGAAGTGGATGCACAAGAAGTATTCCCGCTTAGTACAAGTGAAGGCTAGAAAAAGACTGGGAAGCGACCAACTAGAGAGCGACAACAGCCATTAACATGCATTAAAATTAATAAACATTGAGTGCAAGCATGAGTAGGATATAATCCACCATGAACATAAATATCCTGGAGGTTATGTTGATTTTGTTTCAACTACATGCGTGAACATGTGCCAAGTCAAGCCACTTGAATCATTCAAAGGAGGATACCACCCTATCATACCACATCACAACCATTTTAATAGCATGTTGGCAAGCAAGGTAAACCATTATAAACTCCTAGCTAATTAAGCATGGCATAAGCAACTATAATCTCTAATTGTCATTGCAAACATGTTTTATTCATAATAGGCTGAATCAGGAACGATGAACTAATCATATTTACAAAAACAAGAGAGGTCGAGTTCATACCAGCTTCTCTCATCTCAATCAGTCCATCATATGTCGTCATTATTGCCTTTCACTTGCACTGCCGAACGGTGTGGATAATAGTAATAGTGCACGTGCATTGGACTAAGCTAGAATCTGCAAGCATTTAATACAAAGGAGAAGACAAAGTAATATGGACTCCTTGTTAAATCAACAATAATGCATATAAGAGCCACTTCAACATTTTCATTATGGTCTTCTCCTCTCGCCCCCCAAAGAAAAGAAAAGAAATAAAACTATTTACACGGGAAAGCTCCCAACAGGCAAAAGAAGAACAAGAAATCTTTTTGGGTTTTCTTTTAGTTATTACTACTACAAGCATGGAAAGTAAACTAGCTAAAAGCTACAACTAATTTTTTTGGTTTTTCTTAAGGTTATTCAAACACACAAGAAGAAGGCTTAAAACAGAAAATAAACTAGCATGGATAGTACAATGAAAAAGTATGAGCAGCGACAACTTGGCATGAGTGTGTGAACATGAATGTAATGTCGGTGAGAAATACGTACTCCCCCAAGCTTAGGCTTTTGGCCTAAGTTGGTCTATGCCCATGGATCAAAGTGGTCCTCTCTAGTGTACTGAGGAGGATCCTCGGGTGCCACTGGTTGGCGAGCTCCTCCGAATCCCACTGATAAACAGACTATCGATAAGGGTCAGGAGATGGCTCAGGCTTAGGCTCTGGGGATCGTATTCGCTCCCAATATGCATAAATGTCATCGGGCAGGATGATGTACGTGCCTGAGTAAATATTAAACAAAGAAGGTGCAGGCAGGGTAATAATCTGACAAGTCTTTTCACTGAATACCAGGTTATAAATGAGTCTCTTCTCCTTGTCATTGCAAATAAAATCATGTGCTACCATACTTTTATAGTCTAAGAAAATAGGGGGCAGCAACTTTTCTTCTTTCTCATAGGGTCTAATAGGTATCTCAAAATATTTAGCAAAACGTGAAGCAAAGATACCTCCAAAAATGGGGCCCTTTGTATCGTTTAGACTCAACTGTTTATCAACCATAGCACCTAAATTGAAAGTTCTGTCACGGAATAAAGCATGGCGGAAAATGGCGAGGTCAGGAGCACTAAGGCCCCCACTGTTCCAGCGGCCAATTAAACATCTACTCGCAAATATTGCATAGTAACGTAGAACAGGGAAATGTATGCTAGTAGTTCTTGCTTCTGACACTTTTCTCGTTTCCCCTACAACAATCATATCAATAAATCCTGCCATATCCCTAGGATGTGGTTCCTCGACGCTGCCCTCAAAAGGCAACTTGCAAACCGCACAAAAATCATAAAGTGGCATCTCCCTATACTCATCATATAAATAAAAATCCACCTAAGGTGGTGATCTCCTAGCATGGAAATGATAATTTTGCACAAAAATATTAGTGAGGAGGAGATACTGTTCGAGCTGGTCGCGAAGGAAGTCGGTGAGGCATGCATTCTCAGCCAAATAATAAAAATCATCATGAATCCCGGCTGCTTTCAAGAACTCAACACAAGGCCATTCACACGGTCGAACCTCCGCAGTGCGAGGGAGATTATATTTGGGCTTCTTATCCTCCTCACTTTGCTTATCCTTTGAGATTCGGCTCGAAGAGCCTGGCAATAATCTCTTCATCATTTTCTGAAAATTTCTGAAATTTTTAGTGACTCAAAATAAAAGTGAACCAAACTCAATAAGATTGATAGCAACTACTCCCACAAGTGCCTAGAGACTATATCATTTATTAGAACTACTTGGGACCATATAAATTTGACATGCAAGCTCAAGAACAGGGTCACCTAAGGATATAGTATTAAAAAATGTTTTAGCATCACCCTTTAATGAGAACGGAAATAATTTAAGGATATAGTAGTAACGAGTTTTCTCATCATTAGTGAATAGGGTGGCTATATCATTTAATTTAGTAAGATGTGCCACAACAGTTTCAGATTCATAGCCATAAAAAGCATCAGGTTCAACCAAAGTAATTATCTCAAGATCAACCGAGAAATCATAATCCTTATTAGTAACATAGATAGGTGAAGTAGCAAAAGCAGGGTCATATTTCATTCTAGCATTCAAAGACTTTTCGTTCAGCTTAACTAATAATTTCTTAAGATCATATCTAGCATTGCAAGCAAGAAAATCTCTAGCAGTTTCTTCATCCATAACATAACCCTCAGGCACAACAGGCAATTCATATCTAGGAGGAGAACTTCATCATCACTTTCATCAATATTACCAGTTTCAAAGATTTCATTCTCTCTAGCCCTAGCAAGTTCTTCATCCAGAAACTCACCTAGTGGCACAGTATTATCAAGCATAAAAGTAGTTTCATCATAAGTATCATGCATAGCATAAGTGGCATCATCAATAACATGCGACATATCAGAATTAATAGCAGAAGCAGGTTTAGGTGTCGCAAGTTAACTCAAAACAGAACGAGAAACAAGTGCAGAGCTAGACGGCAGTTCCTTACCTCCCCTCGTAGTTGAGGGATAAATTTTGGTTTTCTCATATTTCAAGTTCCTCATAGTGATCAGCAGATATAAATCCCAAGTGACTCAAAGAATAGAGCTATGCTCCCCGACAATGGCACCAGAAAATAGTCTTGATAACCCACAAGTATAGGGGATCGCAACAGTTTTCGAGGGTAGAGTATTCAACCCAAATTTATTGATTCGACACAAGGGGAGCCAAATAATATTCTCAAGTATTAGCAGTTGAGTTGTCAATTCAACCACACCTGGATAACTTAATATATGCAGCAAAGTATTTAGTAGCAAAGTAGTATGGAAGTAACGGTAACGGTGGCAAAAGTAACAGTAGCAGTTTTGTAGTAATTGTAACAGTGGCAAGGAAAATTAACTAAGCAAAGATAAATATGTGAAAAGCTCGTAGGCATTGGATCAGTGATGGAGAATTATGTCGGATGCGATTCCTCATGCAACAGTTATAACATAGGGTGACACAGAACTAGCTCCAGTTCATCAATGTAACATAGGCATGTATTCCGAATATAGTCATACGTGGCAGCGGGGTCCTATTGGAAACTAAGGGATATTAAGGCCTCCTTTTAATAGAGTACCGAACCAAAGCATTAACACTTAGTGAATACATGAACTCCTCAAACTACGGTCATCACCGGTAAGTATCCCGATTATTGTCACTTCGAGGTTAACGGATCATAACACATAATAGGTGACTATTGACTTGCAAGATAGGATCAGGAACTCACATATATTCATGAAAACATAATAGGTTCAGATCTGAAATCATGGTACTCGGGCCCTAGTGACAAGCATTAAGCATAGCAAAGTCATAGCAACATCAATCTCAGAACATAGTGGATACTAGGGATCAAACCCTAACAAAACTAACTCGATTACATGCTAAATCTCATCCAACCCATCACTGTCCAGCAAGCCTACGATGGAATTACTCACGCACGGCGGTGAGCATTATGAAATTGGTGATGGACGAAGGTTGATGATGACGACGGCGACGGATTCCCCTCTCCGGAGCCCCGAACGGACTCCAGATCAGTCGTCCCGAGAGAGATTAGGGCTTGGCGGCGGCACCGTATCGTAAAACTCAATGAATCCTTCTCTCTTGTTTTTTCCCGAACGTGAATATATAGAGTTGGAGTTGAGGTCGGTGGAGCACCAGGGGCCCACGAGGCAGGGGGCGCGCCGAGGGGGGTAGGCGCAACCCCCACCCTCGTGGACAGGGTATGGGCCCCCTGGTCTTGATTCTTTCGCCAGTATTTTTTATATATTCCAAAAAATATTCTCCGTGAAGTTTCAGGTCATTCCAAGAACTTTTATTTCTGCTCAAAAATAACACCATGGCAATTCTACTGAAAACAGCGTCAGTCCGGGTTAGTTCCATTCAAATCATGCAAGTTAGAGTTTAAAACGAGGGCAAAAGTGTTTGGAAAAGTAGATACGATGGAGACGTATCAATGGATTACAAGCTCATTGCCGTGTTCAACATGGGATTAGTCTATTTGGAATCCGGTCGCCATACATGGTTATGGCTCACCACCGATCCTCTTCACCCAACATTTATGTCTGATGCTATAGTGCACGATGGCATCGTTTATGCGGTCGACGCACAGATTGGCTGCCTATACTGGTGGAATCAATCATCGTGTAATTGTTCTATCTTACCTCATCTTTACCTTAAGAATACGACTGCCTGTTCATTGTTACAAATTTAGAATATATAGTATGTCTATAACCACATCATTGCTATATGTTCCTCTCATTTCCTAGATTTTTATGACCACACATGTTATTGTTAGAGTTGATATGAGAACAATTGGCATCTAATGATTGTTAGAATAGATAGTATGAGTATAACCTCATGATTGCTATATGTTACTATCATTTCCAGGATTTTTATAACAACGCATGTTATTGCTTAGAGTTGATATGATAACTGTAGTAAGTGCTATGGTAGAATATGAGTAGGCCCTGTCATATCTGTTTTCCTCTCATTGTTACATGATGTTTGAACCATGATATATTTCTAGAATATGAAAGCCATTGCCTTATTTTTTCACTTGGGGTATGATTATGACCACGGCATTGCAATTCTCTGTCTATGATATGTGTCACTGTTATAATAATCTTAATTCCACACATACTCTGAACATGATTGTTTATTTTTGTCCTTTTGGTCTCCAATTTGAATTGTTGCAGCAGACGCAAATGCGCTAGCCTTCATGATTCTAGGACCTGGAATCATACCAGCCGATGCGTGGTGGTTTATCACTCGTTCAGCTGACGGCGGTCATTTGATGCTCATTTGCACGTACCAAATTGACCATACCATTTCATCAAACCACATGCAGTACAATGCCTGGGGCATTCGTGACATTGATGGCTATGGCTGCTTCGTGTTCGAGAAAGATCCCAGCTCCGTTGGGCCAGGCGTATTCAACTGGAGGCAGGTTTACAGCCTCGGCAACCACTCCATGTTCCTCGGGCCCAATTATCCGATCATCCAACCAATCATCGATCATATCACCGGTGATGACTACCGTGCTATGCAACTTCCATTCGCCAGGGGGAACTGTGTTTACACATCATACCATGGGTTTCATGAATCACCATATATAGAGATTCGTCGACACAGCTTGTTGCCAGATAATTTTCAGTGTGTGAAAGGCATCAAGCTTCCATGCGATGGATGGCTTTTGCAAACCCGACATGCGGCGATGTGGTTCATGCCAATAGCAAATATGCACAGCTTGATTCGTACTGATATCTAGACTGAGCCATGTGTCTTGCTGCTGTAGCATGACCCTCTTTTGTTGGATATTATGTACTGTTGTTAGTTTGAAGCAGTCCTCTGGTTAGAAGGATAGATACCTTCCTGGGATCAAGTGCATCCTAACTCACCTGCGTAGGATGTACTGATAATGATGATGGAGATGCTGTGCAGAAGCCGTATATATATATATACATACATACATATATATATATATATATATATATATATATATATATCAATTAGGCTTCAAGTGTGTACTTGTTGGTGAAAGTGTTGTCCAATGGGAATTATATTTTGTATTACTCATGTAGCCTACAAAGTCTGTCGCACAGCCTTGTAACTTCTTACCCCATTTCTAAATTTGTACTAGTACTCTATACCGTATATTGCGCTACTCGTACTACTACCTCCCTCCTAATTTACTGGTCGCCTTCGTAATTTGTGTCAAATTTTGACCATAAATTTCACTAACTAAATGTTAATGCATGTCACAAAAAAATTATATCGTTTTATTCGTATTTGAACATAGTTTCCAATGGAATAATTTTCGGTGACATGCATTGACATTTTGTTAGTTAAACCTATGGTTAAAATGTGACACTAAATACGACTAGTAAGTATACGTCAGTCAAATTATTCATCATGTCCACACATTGAATTGACGTGACAACATGTTGCGCGTGAGGTGACACAAGAATCCCGGCGGCGTCTTCAGGTATTGTGGACTACAAATTTGGAGTACCACTTATCTGTCGAAATCTTTCATCATTCACTTAAAACAGTCGATTGATCATACATTGAGTACCATATAACTGGAATTAACCGATGCAAGTCCAAGAAGGATTGGCCGGTGCTGCCGGCTGGCGTCAAGTTCGATCCCACGGATCAGGAGCTGATCTAGCACCTTAAGGCCAAAGTGACTGCTGACAGCGCGAGATCTCACCCTCTCATCGATTTGGTCATACCAACCATCGACAACGAGCACGGCATATGCTGCACCCATCCTGAGAAACTTCCAGGTAAGACACCGATCGGCCGTCTACTTGCACAAACATATCCCTTCGTTTATAGCTCTATTTTTCTTTTTAGACGCAAACCTAGTGAAGAAATTACAATTTGATAGTTAATAAAAAGTGAAACAAGTGACTGCAACATGCCAAAGATGTTATGAAAATGCCAACCACGTACACTAAAACTTGTATTCGACAATACTGCAGGTATCACACTGAGTGGCCTAAGCAAGCATTTATTCCAGCGCAATTCCAGGGCATTCAAAAGGGGCACGTGGACGCGTCGCAAGATACAGTCGGAGTGCGGCATGCACGCGATGTGGCACAAGACCGGCAATACCTTCCCAGTGATGGTCAACGACCGGCAGACGGGCAGCAAAAAGGTTCTGGTGCTGCACACCAAAAAGAACTTCGACCAGCAAAGGACCAACTGGGTGATGCATCAGTACCACCTCGGGGACCTGGAGCAAGAGAAGGAGCGGGAGCTGGTCCTCTGCAAGATTTTCTACCAGACGAACACTAGGGCCAGGAGTAAAAAGATTTTAAGTTAGTTTGGTATTGGTACTTGTACTACCTTGTCGTCCGCAAGTTGGTATTGTTGTTAACGATCTTTCGGTGTGAACTTGGCATTTGCTTCCAACCATCATGCCGAGGGTCGACGTGGATATAAAGCTGAATCATTTGTTTCGAAACGAACTTTCAGGCACCTGATTTTTATTTGATGGGTAGCATAAGCACATGCCGTTCGAATTCCCAGTTCTCCAATTTTTTTCTGAAACAAGTGCATGCACTTATTATCGCGATGAAAAAACAATATACCTGCTGCATCCCAGTTATCAGTCTGTACTTGCAGAATTCTCTCATTTGTTGAGCAGGTATATTGTTTTTTCAGGTCGAGCAAGTTTCAACTGGGTTGTAGACTGCCCATGCTTGGTTTTCTTTTTAACAGGCCCAGCCCATAACGACAACGGGGCACAATGATCCAGCAGGTATCTACTGGCCTCTGGCCCGCTAGCGTTAGTTATATTTTGTCTTACTACATCCGCAGGCAGTTTTTTTACTCAATCAAACACACAGCCCAGTTCTATTTTCCTCTTGAAACGCCATGTCCTACATCCGTTTTCTAATCTATACCTATAGTTTTACTAGTTCATATACACATATCATTATATTGAAAATACATAAAGTTCCCTTTTCATATTTACATCCTTATTTTTGTTGTTGTTTTCCCTCCCAGTGCTGATTTCTTTACCACTAGTTTTCCCTTAAACCAACTCAATTGTCCCACGTCTTATTTGCTTACAAAAACAAAATGATTTTTTTGGTAAATCAATAAGTTCTTAAAAAATGTTTATCATTTCGGGATTACAACAGTTCGGACTCCACCCGAAATATGCAAAATAAGGTTGAACTTTTTGACCGTGGTCCTGGGCAGAAAATGGGCTGTAATAAATTACTTAAGAATTAGCAAATGGGTTGCAAATTATAATTCTTTTAGCAAATGGGCTCTATGTTGTGTGCCACAGATTTGGAGGCTGTCTTGTGGGCCTATTAAGTTCATGCGTACACAAGGTTTCTCAAAACAAGAAACTTAGTCAACAATCGACTCTACCAGCGTCAGACCGTAGATGTCAACCTAACGACAATCGTGCATCTTCAGTCTCTGATCTTCCTGCTCCAGCTGCCCACACCAGCGCCGGCGGAACCGCCTGCTCCCGCCTCCCGTGGCCGGCTGTGCTGCCGGGCAGGCCTCACGGTCCCACCATACTTGCATCCCTGGCCTGTCTATCCCTCTACTCACCCACGCCTCCTGTTATTTTCCGACGACGGCAGCCGAACCAGTCAACCCTCGTACTCCCCACCATGTGGGCAGCCACTGCCATGTCTTCCCTGGCTCCGTGTCGTTCCCTTCGTAGGCCTCGCCGTCGTCCACCGCCCTGGTGCTCTCGGCGCGGCGTGGTCAACATGGTCAACGAACGACATCCATCAGAAGTGGACTGTACGTGGGGAGGCTGACAGCTGGGTCCACGGCCGCACACAAGGAAATGCCTCCTTATTATGCGCAAAGTAATGATTCCTCCACCTGACATCTGGGACCCACCGGAAGGGCATCTGTATTTCACAAAAAAACGTTCCCCCTGCTGATAGCTCGGACCCACCAGCTATATCTTCGAACGCAAGGAAGTGCCTCCTTATTACGCACAAAAAAAATGAATACCCACCTGCGTGGGAGGCTGACTTGTGGGCCTACTAAGTCGACGGGGACGGAGGGCTTTGTCAACTTAGTCAATATGAACGATTCTAGCTCCAGTGACCGTACGATGTCCATCCAATGGCCGTAGTGCTTCTTCAGCATCTGGTCTTCTTGCTCCAGCCGCCCAAACCAGCGCCGGTCGTGCCGCGTGCTCCTGCCTCCCGTGGCCGGCTGTGATGCCGCAGAGGCCTCACCGCCCCCTACTACTCCCACCGCTGGAACAGGCGATGGAAACGAGGCATGGCGTACCGCGGAACGGAGGAAACGGACTTGTGTTTGACCTGCCATAGTGGAAAGGGGTCCTGTTCATCGGGAGGGGTCTGGCGTACCGCAAAACGGAGGAAACAGACCTCCTACGGTGGAAACGGGGTCCTGTTGATCGGGAGGGGTGTGGCGTACTGCAAAACAGAGGAAATGGACTTGTATTGGAGCGCTATAGTCGAAACCGGGGTCCTGTTCATCGGGAGGGGTGTGGCGTACCGTAAAATGGGACTCCACGGGATACTGTTCATCTCCACCGTCGACCTCCTCCAGCCTCCACGGGCTCTTGTTCATCCACCGTCGACCTCCTCCAGCCTCCACCTGCGACTGTTCATCCATGGGCTCCTGTTCATCCAGCCTCCACCGACTACTGTTCAACCAGCCCTCTCCACGGGGGTCCTATTCAACCACCCCTCCACGGGCTACTGTTCATCCCGCCCTCCACCGGCTACTGTTCAACCAGCCCTCCACCGGCTACTGTTCAACCAGCCCTCCACGGGGTCCTATTCATCCAGCCCTCCACGGGGTCCTGTTCATCCACCGGCTCGATCGATCGGGTACTGTTCATCAAGCGGCAACGGCCCCTACTACCACAGGGACCTATTCATCAACCCCCCACCGGGAACTGTTCATCCAAACCCCCTCAACAACTCTCATTGTTCATCCTGAGAATGAGGCAGTAGTGTTCGATCGGCTTCAGTTAGCAGCAGTAGTGAAGGAATCACACTCGGGTTCAGTTAACAGCAAGGGATCGATCGATCGCTCGGGTTTAGTAACGCGTAGCCTGTAGTGCAATCGCTCGGGTTCAGTTAGAGCCCAACGCCTTGCTCGGGTTCAGTTAGAGCCCAACGCCTCGCACACATGCGCGTACGTACGAGAGAAACGCGCATCGCTCGGCCCCGACCACCCATCGTAACTGGGAACTCCCCGATATTTTCCTCGCCCTCGCTACTACCACGGTTTTTCCGTCATGGACGGCCCAAAGAATGTCATGCAGCTGCGTCTCCGGCCCGCCCAGGACGAAAAGCCCATTTTCTATCATGATTTTTCTTCATAGAAGTAGGACCCCACCACATCTATGATGATACCGGGTTTTGTCACAATTA
This sequence comes from Triticum aestivum, assembly GCF_018294505.1. Taxonomy (NCBI): domain Eukaryota; kingdom Viridiplantae; phylum Streptophyta; class Magnoliopsida; order Poales; family Poaceae; genus Triticum; species Triticum aestivum. The sequence continues at coordinate 197,165,814 of NC_057808.1, read as the reverse complement.
TCGTCATAGAAGTGTCATAAGTATGACATACTTTTTTTCGTTCGGCCCAAAATGTCACGAATGTGTCTTTTTTTGTACTAAGAATATTGGAATGAGTTTACAACAGTACCTAAAAGTGGTAATTTGCTTTGTTTCACTAACGGATCTCACGAGTTTTCTATTGAGTTTTGTGTTATGAAGTTTTCTTTGATGGGGAATAAGGAGTGGCAAGAGCCTAAGCTTGGGGATGCCCAAGGCACCCCAAGGAAATATTCAAGGACAACCAAGCATCTAAGCATGGGGATGCCCCGGATGGCATCCCCTCTTTTGTCTTCAATCGATCGGTAAAATTACTTGAGGTTATATTTTTATTCACCACATGGTATGTGTTTTGCTTGGAGCGTGTTGTATTATATGAGTCTATGCTTTTTAGTTTTCCACAATCATCCTTGCTGTACAAACCTTTTGAGAGGGACACACATTAATCATGAATTTATTAGAATACTCTATGTGCTTCACTTATATCTTTTGAGCTAGTTAGTTGCTCTAGTGCTTCACTTATATCTTTTTAGAGGACGACGGCGGTTTTATTTTGTAGAAATTGATGAACTCTCACGCTTCACTTATATTATTTTGAGAGTCTTATAAGTAGTATGGCGATTTTCTTAGGTTATGAATTTGGTCCTAATATGATGGTTATTCAAGAGGGATAATAAAAACTTTCATGAAGATCATTGAATATATGAGAAGTTTGATTCCTTGCAACTGTTTTGAGATATAAATATGGTGATATTAGAGTCATGCTAGTTGGTAATTGTGGGTTGATAGAAATACTTGTGTTAAGGTTTTTGATTCCTAAAGCATGCATGTATGGTCTACCGTTATGTGATGAGGTTGGAGCATGATTTATTATTGATTGTCTTCCTTATAAGTGGCGGTCAGAGACAAGCGATTGTCTTTTCCTACCAATCTAACCCCCTAGGATCATGCATATTAGTACTTTGTTTCGAGGGCTAATTTTTTTTTGCAATAATATGTGAGTTCTTTATGACTAATGTTGAGTCCATGGGTTATACGCACTCTCACCCGTCCACCTTTGCTAGCCTCTGGTACCTTGCAACTTTCGCCAGTCCATTAAACACACCATATACCTTCCTCAAAAAAGTCACCATACCTACCTATTATGGCATTACCATAGCCATTCCAAGATATATTGCCATGCAACTTCCACCATTCCCTTTATTATGACACATACCCTCATTGTCATATTTCTTTGCATGATCATATAGTTGACATAGTATTTGTGGCTTGGCCACCGTTCATATTTTTTTATACATGTCACGCTAGATCAATGCACATCCCGATACACCACCAGAGGCATCCATATAGAGTCATATCCTTGTTCTAGTATTGAGTTGTAATTTTCGAGGTGTAAGTAAATAAAAGTGTTATGATCATCATTATTAGAGCATTGTACCATGTGAGGAAAGGATGATGGAGACTATGATTCCCTCACAAGTCGGGATGAAACTCCGGACATAAAAAAGAGAGGCCAAAGAGCCCAAAAGAAAAAGAAAAAAATGAGAGAAAAAGAGAGAAGGGACAATGTTACTATCCTTTTCCACACTTGTGCTTCAAATAGCACCATTTTCTTCATGATAGAAAGTCTCCTATGTTGTCACTTTCGTATAATAGTGGGAATTTTCATCATAGAACTTGGCTTGTATATTCCAATGATGGGCTTCCTCAAAATTGCCCTAGGTCGTCGTGAGCAAGCGAGTTGGATGCACACCCACTTAGTTTTGTTTTCACCTTTCATACACTTATAGCTCTAGTGCAGCTGTTGCATGGCAATCCATACTCACTTGCACCATTATCAATTTATGGGCATCTCCATAGCCTATTAATTTGTCTAGTTGGTGTGAGAATTTATTTCTCCCTTTTGTCTACTACCACCTTCTATTCCACCCATAGTGCTATATCCATGGCTCACACTCATGTATTGCATGAAAGTTGAAAAAGCTTTAGAACGTCAAAAGTATGAAACAATTGCTAGGCTTGTCATCGGGGTTGTACATGATAAATACTTTGTGTGATGAAGATAGAGCATGACAAGACTATATGATTTTGTACGGATGACTTTCTTTAGCCATGATATTTTCGAAGCCATGATTGCTTTATTAGTATGCTTGAAATATTATTGTTTTTATGTCAATATTAAACTTTTGTTTTGAATCTTATGAATCTGAATATTCATACCATAATAAGAAAGATTACTTAATAAACATGTTAGGTAGTGTCTGTTGGGGAACGTAGGAATAATTCAAAATTTTCCTACGAGTCACCAAGATCAATCTAGGAGATGCTAGCAATGAGAGAGAGGGAGTGCATCTTCATACCATTGAAGATCGCTAAGCGGAAGCGTTACAAGAACGCGGTTGATGGAGTCGTACTCGCAGCGATTCAAATCGCGGAAGATCCGATCTAGCGCCGAACGGACGGCACCTCCGCATTCAACACACATACAGCCCGGGGACGTCTCCTCCTTCTTGATCCAGCAAGGGGAGAGGAGAAGTTGAGGGAGAACTACAGCAGCACGACGGTGTGGTGGCAATGGAGCTCGTGGTTCTCCGACAGAGCTTCGCTAAGCACTACGGAGGAGGAGGAGGAGGTGTATGAGGAGGGAGGGCTGCGGCAGGGAAGAGGTGCGGCTGCCCTCCCACCCCTCCACTATATATAGGGGCAAGGGGAGAGGGGGAGGCGCCCTAGGGTTTCCCCTAGGGGGCGGCGGCCAAGCAGATTGGATCTCCCTAGGGAAAATCCTAGGGAGACTTGCCCCCCAAGCCAAGCAGGTGGAGGCTTGCCTCCCAAGCCAGGTGGAGGCGCCCCACCTCCCCAAGTAACGTGGGAAAGGGTGTGGGGGGCGCACCACCCCTTAGTGGGCTGGTTTGCCCCTTCCCCTTTGGCCCATGAGGCCCTCCAACACTTGTCGGGGCTCCCGAAACACCTTTCGGTCATGCTGGCCATAGCCTGGTACCCCCGGAACACTTCCGGACTCCAATACCCTTCGTCCAATATATCGATCTTCACCGGCGGACCATTCCGGAACTCCTCGTGATGTCCGGGATCTCATCCGGGACTCCGAACAACCTTCGGTAACCACATACTATTTCCCATAACAACTCTAGCGTCACCGAACCTTAAGTGTGTAGACCCTACGGGTTCGGGAACCATGCAGACATGACCGAGACACCTCTCCGGCCAATAACCAATAGCGGGATCTGGATACCAATATTGGCTCCCACATGTTCCACGATGATCTCATCAGATGAACCACGATGTCAGGGATTCAATCAATCCCGTATAAAATTCCCTTTGTCTATCGGCATGTTGCTTGCCCGAGATTCGATTGTCGGTATCCCAATACCTCGTTCAATCTTGTTACCGGCAAGTCTCTTTACTCGTTCCGTAACGCATGATCTCGTGGCTAACTCATTAGTCACATTGAGCTCATTATGATGATGCATTAACGAGTGGGCCCAGAGATACCTCTCCGTCATACGGAGTGACAAGTCCCAGTCTCGATTCGTGCCAACCCAACAGACACTTTCGGAGATACCTGTAGTGCACCTTTATAGCCACCCAGTTACGTTGTGACGTTTGGTACACCCAAAGCACTCCTTCGGTATCCGGGAGTTGCACAATCTCATGGTCTAAGGAAAAGATACTTGACATTAGAAAAGCTCTTAGCAAACGAACTACATGATCTTGTGCTATGCTTCGGATTGGGTCTTGTCCATCACATCATTCTCCTAATGATGTGATCCCGTTATCAATGACATCCAATGTCCATGGTCAGGAAACCATAACCATCTATTGATCAACGAGCTAGTCAACTAGAGGCTTACTAGGGACATGTTGTGGTCTATGTATTCACACATGTATTACGGTTTCCAGTTAATACAATTATAGCATGAACAATAGACAATTATCATGAACAAGGAAATACAATAATAACCATTTTATTATTGCCTCTAGGGCATATTTCCAACAGTCTCCCACTTGCACTAGAGTCAATAATCTAGTTCTCATCACTATGTGATTGTAATGAATCCAACACCCATGGGGTTTGTTCATATCTCGCTTGTGAGAGAGGTTACTAGTCAACGGGTCTGAACCTTTCAGATCCGTGTGTGCTTTACAAATCTCTATGTCATCTTGTAGATGCAGCTACCACGCGCTACTTGGAGCTATTCCAAATAACTGCTCTACTATACGAATCCGGTTTACTACTCAGAGTCATCCGGATAGTGTCAAAGTTTGCATCGACGCAACCCTTTACGACGAACTCTTTCACCACCTCCATAATCGAGAAAATTCCTTAGTCCACTAGTTACTAAGGATAAGTTCGACCGCTATCATGTGATCCATTCCTGGATCACTCTTGTACCCCTTGACTGACTCATGGCAAGGTACACTTCAGGTGCGGTACACAGCATAGCATACTGTAGAGCCTACGTCTAAAGCATAGGGGACGACCTTCGTCCTTTCTCTCTCTTCTGCCGTGGTCAGGTCTTGAGTCTTACTCAATACTCACACCTTGTAACACAGCCAAGAACTCCTTCTTTGCTGATCTATTTTGAACTCCTTCAAAATCCTGTCACGGTATGCATTCATTTGAAAGTACTATTAAGCGTTTTCGATCTATCCTTATAGATCTTGATGCTCAATGTTCAAGTAGCTTAATCCAGGTTTTGCATTGAAAAACACTTTTCAAATAACCCTGTATGTTTTCCAGAAATTCTACATCATTTCTGATCAACAATATGTCAACAACATATACTCATCAGAAATTCTATAGTGCTCCCACTCACTTCTTTGGAAATACAAGTTTCTCATAAACTTTGTATAAACCCAAAATCTTTGATCATCTCATCAAAGCGTACATTCCAACTCCGAGATGCTTACTCCAATCCTTAGAAGGATTGCTGGAGCTTTGCATACTTGTTAGCATCTTTCAGGATTGACAAAACCTTCTGGTTGTATCACATACAACCTTTCCTCAAGAAAATCGTCGAGGAAACAATGTTTTGACATCCTATCTGCAAGATTTCATAAATAATGCAGTAACTGCTAATATAATTCCAACAGACTCTTAGCATCGCTACGAGTGAGAAAGTCTCATCGCAGTCAACTCCTTGAACTTGCCGGAAAACATCTTAACGACAAGTCGAGCTTTCTTAATGGTGACACTTACCATCATTGTCTGTCTTCCTTTTAAAATCCATCTGCACCCAACAGCCTTACGACCATCAAGTAGTTCTTCCAAAGTCTACACTTTGTTTTTATACATGGATCCTCTCTCGGATTTTATGGCCTCGAGCCATTCGTCGGAATCCGGGCCCATCATCGCTTCTCCATAGCTCGTAGGTTCATTGTTGTCTAGCAACATGACTTCCAAGACAGGATTACGTACCACTCTGAAGTAGCATGCATCCTTGTCGTCCTACGAGGTTTGGTAGTGACTTGATCCGAAGTTTCATGATCACTATCATAAGCTTCCACTTCAATTGGTGTAGGTGCCACAGGAACAACTTCCTGTGCCCTGCTACACACTAGTTGAAGTCATGGTTCAATAACCTCATCAAGTCTCCACCATCCTCCCACTCAATTCTTTCGAGAGAAACTTTTCCTCGAGAAAGGACCTGTTTCTAGAAACAATCACTTTGCTTCCGGATCTGAAATAGGAGGTATACCCAACTGTTTTGGGTATTCTATGAAGATGCATTTATCCGCTTTGGGTTCGAGCTTATCAGCCTGAAACTTTTCCACATAAGCGTCGCAGCCCCAAACTTTTAAGAAACGACAGCTTAGGTTTCTCTAAACCATAGTTCATACGGTGTCGTCTCAACGGAATTGCGTGGTGCCCTATTTAAAGTGAATGCGGTTGTCTCTAATGCCTAACCCATAAACGATAGTGTAATTCGATAAGAGACATCATGGTATGCACCATATCCAATAGGGTGCAGTTATGATGTTCGGACACACCATCACACTATGGTGTTCCAGGCGGTATTAGTCGTGAAACAATTTCCACAATTTCTTAATTGTGTGCCAAACTCGTAACTCAGATATTCATCTCTATGATCATATCACAGACATTTTATCCTCTTGTCACGACGATCTTCAACTTCACTCTGAAATTACTTGAACCTTTCAATAATTCAGACTTGTGTTTCATCAAGTAAATATACTCAGCATCTACTCAAATCATCTGTGAAGCAAGAACATAACGATATCCACTGCATGCCTCAGCACTCATTGGACTGCACACATCAAAATGTATTACTTCCAACAAGTTGCTTTCTTGTTCCATCTTACTGAAAACGAGGCCTTTCAGTCATCTTGCCCATGTGGTATGATTTGCATGTCTCAAGTGATTCAAAATCAAGTGAGTCCAAACGATCCATCTGTATGGACTTTCTTCATGCATATATACTAATAGACATGGTTCGCATGTCTCAATCTTTTCAAAAACGAGTGAGTCCAAAGATCCATCAACATGGAGCTTCTTCATGCGTTTTATACCAATATGACTCAAGTGGCAGTGCCACAAGTATGTGGTACTATCATTACTATCTTATATCTTTTGGCATGAACATGTGTATCACTACGATCGAGATTCAATAAACCATTCATTTTAGGTGCAAGACCATTGAAGGTATTATTCAAATAGACAGAGTAACCATTATTCTCCTTAAATGAATAACCGTATTGCGATAAACATAATCCAATCATGTCTATGCTCAACGCAAACACCAAATAACAATTATTTAGGTTTAACACCAATCTCGATGGTAGAGGGAGCATGCGATGCTTGATCACATCAACCTTGGAAACACTTCCAACACATATCGTCATCTCACCTTTAGCTAGTCTCCATTTATTCCGTAGCCTTTTATTTCGAGTTACCAACACTTAGCAACCGAACCGGTATCTAATACCCTGGTGCTACTAGGAGTACTAGTAAAGTACACATTAATATAATGTATATCCAATATACTTCTGTCGACCTTGCCTACCTTCTCATCTACCAAGTATCTAGGGTAGTTCTGCTTCAGTGACCGTTCCCCTCATTACAGAAGCACTTAGTCTCGGGTTTGGGTTCAACCTTGGGTTTCTTCACTAGAGCAGCAACTGATTTGCCGTTTCATGAAGTATCCCTTCTTTCCCTTGCCCTTCTTGAAACTAGTGGTTTTACTAACCATCAACAATTGATGCTCCTACTTGATTTCTACTTTCGTGGTGTCAAACATCGCGAATAGCTCAAGGATCATCATATCTATCCCTGATTTGTTATAGTTCATCAAGAAGCTCTAGTAGCTTGGTGGCAGTGACTTTGGAGAACCATCACTATCTCATCTGGAAGATTAACTCCCACTCGATTCAAGCGATTGTAGTACTCAGACAATCTGAGCACATGCTCAACGGTTGAGCTTTTCTCCCTTAGTTTGCAGGCTTAAGAAACTTGTCAGAGGTCTCATACCTCTTGACGTGGGCACGAGCCTAAAATCCCAATTTCAGCTCTTGGAACATCTCATATGTTCCGCGACGTTTCAAAATGTCTTCGGTGCCTCAATTCTAAACCGTTCAACATTACGCACTGAACTATCACGTAGTCATCAAAACGTGTATGTCAGATGTTCGCAACATCCACAGACGACGCTCGAGGTTCAGCACACCGAGCGGTGCATTAAGGACATAAGCCTTCTGTGCAGCAATGAGGACAATCCTCAGTTTACGGACCCAGTCCGCATAATTGCTACTATCAACTTTCAACTAAATTTTCGCTAGGAACATATCTTAAACAGTAGAACTAAAGCGTAAGCTATGACATAATTTGCAAATACCTTTTGACTATGTTCATGATAATTAAGTTCATCTGATTATTTAATGAACTCCCACTTAGATAGACATCCCTCTAGTCATCTAAGTGATACATGATCCGAGTCAACTAGGCTGTGTCCGATCATCACGTGAGACGGACTAGTCATCATCGGTGAACATCTCCATGTTGATCGTATCTACTATACGACTCATGTTCGACCTTTCGGTCTCTTGTGTTCCGAGGCCATGTCTGTACATGCTAGGCTCGTCAAGTCAACCTAAGTGTTTCGCATGTGTAAATCTGGCTTACACCCGTTGTATGCGAACGTTAGAATCTATCACACCCGATCATCACGTGGTGCTTCGAAACAACGAACCTTCGCAACGGTGCACAGTTAGGGAGAACACGTCTCTTGAAATTTTAGTGAGGGATCATCTTATTTATGCTACCGTCGTTCTAAGCAAATAAGATGTAAACATGACAAACATCACATGCAAATCATAAAGTGACATGATATGGCCAATATCATCTTGCGCCTTTGATCTCCATCTTCGAGGCGCGGCATGATCACCTTCGTCACCGGCATGACACCATGATCTCCATCATCGTGTCTTCATGAAGTTGTCTCGCCAACTATTACTTCTACTACTATGGCTAACGGATAGCAATAAAGTAAAGTAATTACATGGCGTTTTCATTGACACGCAGGTCATACAATAAATTAAGACAACTCCTATGGCTCCTGCCGGTTGTCATACTCATCGACATGCAAGTCGTGATTCCTATTACAAGAACATGATCAATCTCATACATCACATATATAATTCATCACATCCTTTTGGCCATATCACATCACATAGCATACCCTGCAAAAACAAGTTAGACGTCCTCTAATTGTTGTTGCATGTTTTATGTGGCTGCTATGGGTTTCTAGCAAGAACGTTTTCTTACCTACGCAAAAGCCACAACGGTGATATGCCAATTTCTATTTACCCTTCATAAGGACCCTCTTCATCGAATCTGATCCAACTAAAGTGGAAGAGACAGACACCCGCTAGCCACCTTATGCATCAAGTGCATGTCAGTCGGTGGAACCTGTCTCACGTAAGAGTACGTGTAAGGTCAGTGGGGGCCGCTTCATCCCACAGTGCTGCCGAATCAAGATAAGAGTAGTAACGGCAAGCAAATTGAACAAATCATCGCCCACAACTACTTTGTGTTCTACTCGTGCATAGAATCTACGCATAGACCTAGCTCATGATGCCACTGTTGGGGAACTTAGCAATAATTCAAAATTTTCCTACGTGTCACCAACATCAATCTAGGAGATGCTAGCAATGAGAGAGAGGGAGTGCATCTTCATACCCTTGAAGATCGCTAAGCGGAAGCGTTACAAGAACGCGGTTGATGGAGTCGTACTCGCAGCGGTTCAAATCGCGGAAGATCCGATCTAGCGCCGAACGGACGGCGCCTCTGCGTTCAACACACGTACAGCCCGGGGACGTCTCCTCCTTCTTCATCCAGCAAGGGGAGAGGAGAAGTTGAGGGAGAACTCCAGCAGCACGACGGCGTGGTGGCAATGGAGCTCGTTGTTCTCCGGCAGAGCTTCGCTAAGCACTACGGAGGAGGAGGAGGAGGTGTATGAGGAGGGAGGGCTGCGGCAGAGAAGAGGTGCGGCTGCCCTCCCACCCCTCCACTATATATAGGGGCAAGGGGAGAGGGGGAGGCGCCCTAGGGTTTCCCCTAGGGGGCGGCGGCCAAGCAGATTGGATCTCCCTAGGGAAAATCCTAGGGAGACTTGCCCCCCAAGCCAAGCAGGTGGAGGCTTGCCTCCCAAGCCTGGTGGAGGCGCCCCACCTCCCCAAGTAACGTGGGAAAGGGTGTGGGGGGCGCACCACCCCTTAGTGGGCTGGTTTTCCCCTTCCCCTTTGGCCCATGAGGCCCTCCAACACTTGTTGGGGCTCCCGAAACACTTTTCGGTCATGCTGGCCATAGCGTGGTACCCCCGGAACACTTCCGGACTCCAATACCCTTCGTTCAATATATCGATCTTCACCGCCGGACCATTCCGGAACTCCTCGTGATGTCCGGGATCTCATCCGGGACTCCGAACAACCTTCGATAACCACATACTATTTCCCATAACAACTCTAGCGTCCCCGAAGCTTAAGTGTGCAGACCCTACGGGTTCGGGAACCATGCAGACATGACCGAGACACCTCTCCGGCCAATAACCAATAGCGGGATCTGGATACCCATATTGGCTCCCACATGTTCCACGATGATCTCATCGGATGAACCACGATGTCGGGGATTCAATCAATCCTGTATACAATTCCCTTTGTCTATCGGCATGTTGCTTGCCCGAGATTCAATCATCGGTATCCCAATACCTCGTTCAATCTTGTTACCGGCAAGTCTCTTTACTCGTTCCGTAATGCATGATCCCATGGCTAACTCATTAGTCACATTGAGCTCATTATGATGATGCATTACCGAGTGGGCCCAGAGATACCTCTCCATCATACGGAGTGACAAATCCCAGTCTCGATTCGTGCCAACCCAACAGACACTTTCGGAGATACCTGTAGTGCACCTATATAGCCACCCAGTTACGTTGTGACGTTTGGTACACCCAAATCACTCCTTTGGTATCCGGGAGTTGCACAATCTCATGGTCTAAGGAAAAGATACTTGACATTAGGAAAGCTCTTAGCAAACGAACTACACGATCTTGTGCTATGCTTAGGATTGGGTCTTGTCCATCACATCATTCTCCTAATGATGTGATCCCGTTATCAATGGCATCCAATGTCCATGGTCAGGAAACCATAACCATCTATTGATCAATGAGCTAGTCAACTAGAGGCTTACTAGGGACATGTTGTGGTCTATATATTCACACATGTATTCTGATTTCCAGTTAATACAATTATAGAATGAACAATAGACAATTATCATGAACAAGGAAATACAATAATAACCATTTTATTATTGCCTCTAGGGCATATTTCCAACAGTGTTGGGGGTGTCGTGCGACATATGCCAAAGGATGGTTTATCATGGAGGGGGCTAATAATAAGTCGCCGGTGCCAGGAAACGGGATAAGGCGCAAACATGCCCGTCGGCAAATCTTACCCATGTTTGGGTCTCTCCTAGGAGATAACACCCCTACTCCTGCTCTGCGGGGTCTCTGCATGATCACTCAAGCAACAATGGTGGCTACAAGCTTGCTCCTTGAGCTGTTTCTCTAGAGGGGGAAGAAGAACAAGGCTAGCCCTAACTTCCTCTCTCTATGTGTGTGGGTGGATGGACTAAGGTCTGAACCCTTTGCATGGGTGCCCTGGGGGGTTTATATAGGCCTACCCCCAGGGGTACAAAGGTAATCTGACTGGGTGTAGGACCCGGCTGTCAGTGTCTATGGTCGCCGGCTTCTCCGCCGGCCGCTGGGGCCCGCCGCCTGGTGGGTCCCGCCGGCTGTCTCGTGCTTGGCCTATAGGCCGCGCCCGCCGCTGGCAGGTCCTACCGGCTGCTTGGCACTGGGCAATGCTAGTGATGAGGTGTGCTTTGTCGGGGAGGCGTGGCGGCAGTACCGCCGCCTGGCGGGCGATCACTGTAGCCACTCCCCATCTCTTCTGATTAATGGCGCACAGACTTTGCGGGAGGGAGAGGGCCGCCTGCTGGGAGTCGACCTCTCCTCAAGCCGACTGGTCCGAGCTTGCCGCCTTCTGGCTTCTCACTGATAGATAGGGCCTGCCGCAGGTGGGCCGTACCGACAGCCCGTAGTGGGTGCATGGTCTTCTCTGCCATGGATGATGTCATGGGTTGCGTGGCAACAGTGCCGCGCCGGGGCGGAGGATGTCCGCCCCGTACGCCGCACTGTAGCCACGCACTGTCCTGGATTCGGGGGTGGCAGGCAGCTTTGTAGCCACGCCCCCTCTCATCGTCATTATGTGGTGCAAACTTTGAGGGCGCTTGGAGCCGCCTGCTAGGAGTCGGCCTCTCTGGAGGCCTCTCTGGAAGCCGCTTGCTAGGAGCCGGCCCGCCTCAGGGCCGTCTGTTGAGCCTTGCCGTCTTCTGGCAGCCGACCGCTTGGACCAGCCGGCCGCAAGAAGGCGGCGCTTTGGTCTTTGATTCTTGAGGGGCGCAGCCGGCCCCGATGTCTTGAAATGCCGTGGGGGGTGATGAGGCTACCCGTGGCCAATTACTCCGACAGTAGTCCCCGAAGCTGGTGTGGTGCAGCGGCTGAAAAAGGCGCGGAGCCTCGGCAGCTTCCTACTCCGAGTGATCTGATGGCTTGCTTCATCCATCTTCCGAAGTGCCGATCACTAGGAGTCAAACACGACCAGGCAGGCCGCCTGATGGTTTTTGAAATGTCGCGGCGGGAGTCGGGTGGCGTGCCAGCTAGGCGCCAGGCTCGCCGCCAGCTATCTGTGCGCCATGTGGCGCCAGCCGGCCAGGCCGCCTGCCAGTCCACGTGCGCGATGGGACATCGCGGCAGGCTGGGGGCCACCACTACTGGGCCTCGGCACGCGCGCGGATCCGCTGCGGCCGAGGCAAACGGTTGGGATTCCGCAGCGCAATAACTTTGCGCCATTACTGCGTGGTAAACGCGGGGTCGTGGGGTTGTGGGCATAGTTGATCCCACGATCCCCACGCCCCGCCCCGCCCCCTCGGCTTCGCAACCAGGGGCTATAAGTAGGGGGGGAGGGGAACGACACTAGTACGCGCGCCCTCCTCTCCTTCGCCATCTTCTTCCTCTCCTTCCTTTCCGCCGCCGCCGCACTCCCGCAACTTGCCGAAGCGCTGGCGCAGCCCGTCGTCAGCAAGCCCGTCGCTTCGCTGCAGGCTTGCGCTCTCGTCGCCGCGTCGCGCCTCCGTCGAGCTCAAGTTTCCATGGCGCGCAAGCGGGCCGGTGACTGGGATGGTTCGAACGTCCTTGAGGACCATATCACCTTCCTCCGCAACACGCGGCGGCTGCCCGGCGAGGGCTGTGTCTGGGCGCGCGTTCCGCCCGCGAGGAAGATTTCGTCGGTGCCGGAGGAAGGTGAGCACATCATCTTTCAGTCGCACATCCTCCGGGGCTTCGGTTTGCCGGCGAGCGGCTTCCTTCGCTCTTTCCTTCAGTTTTACCACCTTCAGTCGCACCATGCTACCTCTTGAGCATGCGTTGGTTTTTCCCTTGAAGACGAAAGGGTGATGCAGCAAAGTAACGTAAGTATTTCCCTCGGTTTTTTAGAACCAAGGTATCAATCTAGTAGGAGGCCACACGCAAGTCCCTCGTACCTACACAAACAAATAAGAACCTTGCAACCAACGCGATAAAGGGGTTGTCAATCCCTTCACGGCCACTTGCAAAAGTGAGATATGATAGAGATGATAAGATAATATTTTTGGTATTTTATAATAAAGACTTAAAATAAAGAAAGCAAAATAAACGGCGCCAGAAATAGCTTGTTGACGGGAGATTAATATGATGGAAGATAGACCCGGGGGCCATAGGTTTCACTAGTGGCTTCTCTCAAGATAGCATAAGTATTACGATGGGTGAACAAATTACAGTTGAGCAATTGATAGAATTGAGCATAGTTATGAGAATATCTAGGTATGATCATGTATATAGGCATCACGTCCGTGACAAGTAGACCGACTCCTGCCTGCATCTACTACTATTACTCCACACATCGACCGCTATCCAGCATGCATCTAGAGTATTAAGTTCATAAGAACGGAGTAACGCTTTAAGCAAGATGACATGATGTAGAGGGATAAACTCATGCAATATGATATAAACCCCATCTTTTTATCCTCGATGGCAACAATACAATACGTGTCGTTTCCTTTATTGTCACTGGGATCGTGCACCGCAAGATTGAACCCAAAGCTAAGCACTTCTCCCATTGCAAGAAAGATCAATCTAGTAGGCCAAACCAAACTGATAATTCGAAGAGACTTGCAAAGATAACCAATCATACATAAAAGAATTTAGAGAAGATTCAAATATTGTTCATAGATAATCTTGATCATAAACCCACAATTCATCGGATCTCCACAAACACACCGCAAAAGAAGATTGCATCGAATAGATCTCCAAGAGGATCAAGGGGAACTTTGTATTGAGATCCAAAGAGAGAGAAGAACCCATCTAGCTAATAACTATAGACCTGAAGGTCTGAGGTAAACTACTCACACATCATCGGAGAAGCTATGGTGTTGATGTAGAAGCCCTTCGTGATCGATGCCCCATCCGGCAGGATGCCGGAAAAGGCCCAAGATGGGATCTCACGGGTACAGAAGGTTGCGGCGGTGGAATTAGGTTTTCGTGGTGCTCCCCAATGGTTTGGGGGTACGTAGGTATATATAGGAGGAAGAAATTGGTCGGTGGAGCCACAAGGGGCCCATGAGGGTGGAGGGCGCGCCCATGGGGGTAGGCGCGCCCCCTGCCTCGTGGCCTCCTTGTTGATTGCTTGACGTCCACTCCAAGTCCTTTGGATAACGTTTGTTCCAAAAATAACTCTCCCGAAGGTTTCATTCCGTTTGGACTCCGTTTGATATTCCTTTTCTGCGAAACACTGGAATAGGCAAAAAACAGCAATTTGGGCTGGGCCTCCGGTTAATAGGTTAGTCCCAAACATAATATAAAAGTGTATAAATAAGCCCATTAAACATCCAAAACAGAATATATAATAGCATGGAGCAATCAAAAATTATAGATAAGTTGGAGACGTATCACACCACCTCACACCGAACACGGTGGTCCTGCTGTCGGCCTTTGTCACACTCTGCGAAGGCTACCTCGGCGTTCTCCCCACCCTCGAGCTTTGGGGGGAATTCTTCTACACCAAACTTGGCGTCTCCGCTAAGAACGAGGTGGCTCAGTCCGGGGCCTTCATCACGGTGGGGCGCCCGGGTACTGGGAACCGATTCCCGTCCATCAGCTTGACACAGTCGGTCAAGCTGTGGCAAAAATCGTACTTCTATGTCAAGAACGTCAACCCGGCGATCGACTTCATCAACCTACCGGCTTATGAAGCCGGCCCGCCGGCTGAGCCACGCACCACCTGGACCTTCAAGCCAAAGACGCTGTCGGCCGCCTCCGCCGCAGCCGTTGCCCGGCTCAAGGTGATGACGGACTCGGAAGGCCTCAAGGCCTCGGACTTGTTGACCGCCTTTGTGGAGCGCCGGGTTCTCCCTCTTCAGGGACGGCCTCATCTGATCAGCCAGATGAGCGGGCACCGAGACCCGTGCCGGATGAGCACCAGGGAGATGCCGGCCACGGAGGTGGCCCGCATGGTGAACGAGATTGCGAACTGCAAACTCTCGGAGTCAGAGTGGCAGGTCGGCAAGAGGTCGTATTCCTGCGCACACCCGCCGCCTGCGGTAAGCTCTCCACTCCATTTTCTTTCCTGTCTGTCGGGCTCTGCTTTGCCGACTAATCAATTGGTCATGACACAACTCCTCACGACCCAGCCGGTAGCCAACACCCTGGAGCAGGGCCAGGAGTACCTGCCGGACCGAGCCGTGAGCGACGCGGACGACCCCGACTTGGGGGCGGCCGCCTTGGAGGAAGATGACGCCACAGACGGTGGCGACGGAGCAGGCGGCTCCGGAGGAAGAGGCGGCCTCGAGGGCTGTCCAGACGACGGCGAGGAGGAGCACACGCTGCACCGCCCGCCGATCGCCAACAGGGCGGGGGCGAGTTCCTCAACGGCGCCGACCACGCCAGGCGGCGCGTCGAAGCGTCGAGCCTGCTCGCAGTTGCAAGGCGGCCGGCCGAAGAAACCCAAGGGCTCGGCCGCTGCGACCAGGCGGGAGGAAGCCGCTGCGAAGGTGGCCCGGTTCCAGAGGGCCCCAAAGCAGCCGCCGACGGTGTCCGCGTAAGAGCTTGTCTTTTCTTGTGTTTCCTTTGTCTTTTGATGAGGACATCAATACCATTGTTACACCCACAGCCCCTGCTGCTATACATACTGGACCAATTACTAGAGCTCGTGCACGCCAATTGAATTATCAGGTACTTTCGTTTCTTGGTAACGATTCTAATGTTGATGAGAATATGATGCTGCCTAAATTGGATACATTTGTTTTGCTTACAAATGAAGGGCCTAGCTTGGACAAGAAATATGAACCTTGGAGCAAGTTCAAGCATGGAGATGATGGCATGCGCAAGGGCAACAAGAACGAAGTTACAAGTGATGATTCCAGGACTTTGAAGCCAGCATAATGAGTGCATGAAGCCTTGGACGAAATATACAAGATGCCACTTCATAAATTTCGTCCAGAGGCTATTCTAGGTGCTCTGTCACCTTATTTTTGGGCCAGGCCCATGTAATTTCGAAATACTTGATTATAGGCAGTTTTTAGAGTCTGTATGTGTGGGGAAACAAGTGTTAGGGTTGGTTTCGGACCCCTCCTCCAAGGGCCACGAAATTCCCCCCTCTTTCCTCCATATATACAACCCTTAGGGCATCGTTTAGACTTTGGGTTTTGTTTAGATCAAAAGTTCGCTATAGCTGCAACTTCGCGTACTTCGTTTGTGTTCAACAACCAAACCAAGGCGTCATAGAACCCCACCTTCATTAATAAAGCTTTCCTCTTATATTCGCAATATCTAGATTGCAATCTCAATTTCTTGCTTGTTCTTCGTTTGCTCGCAGGAAATAGACCCTCGTGGTCAGGTTGATCGTGCTCCGGCGTGGTCAATAACCCTCAGAAGTTGGTTTAGCGATTGCTAAGGCGCGACGTCTTCGCATGTCATAGTCGGATCGTCAAAGTCGACTCCCACAGAAAACGAAAGTTAGTTCATCGAAACATCGGGACACCTTCGCCTCTATCAAGTGGTATCAGATTTCCAGGTTGCTCGGTGAGATTTTACAGTTTTTCGTAGTTTAGATCGAGTCTGTTCTTCATACCTATAGTCCACGAAAAAGCCAAAAAAATAGGTTTAGTTCATCCTATCCGAACCAATCTGAGCCTTTTCATAATCTTTTTTGTATTTGCTTCGTTGAAGTTGCGGTTGCATCGTCGTGTCAAGTTGCTGGTCTTAGCGTCTAGTCCTTTAGAGTTTCGAGTTCTGTTCACAGGTTGTCACGTCACCGCTGCCATATATCACCACCGCATCATCATCATCGATGCTGCCATATACCACCACCACACCAACTTCATTACCGCTGCCATATACCACCGCCACATATTCACTGCCAATCCGAGTCCATATACGCCACCACATATCCGCCGCCATCACGCCAATCCGAGTCCACCTGCAACATATATCGGCCACCAGTCCGAGTTCCACCAGATTCATCTCCGCCACCTGTCCGAGTTCCACCAGATTCATCTCCGCCACCTATCCGAGTTCCACCAGATTCATCTCCGCCACCAGTCCTATTCCGAGTCCAGTATTTTGTTACTTTGTTTTGGATTTCCAGATCACGCCATACTCCGAGTCGTGACAGTGAAGGACTCCCAAACTTCCGTGTTACCCGCAGTAGAAAAATAGTTCCAGTTTCAAAAAAAACCTTAGTCTGGAAAATTCTGGCTAGGTAGTTTTTAGGCCATTTGTAGACTTTTTCGAAAAAAAATTGTTGCGGAGCAAAAAGAACAGGACGTAAGTGCAAAAAAAAAGGAAAAAAAGAGAAAAAAATCAGAGTGTGCTCCTCCCTTGTTTACATGCAGCGCCGTGATTTTGTTAGTGTTCTAGGCTCGCGTCTCTAGTAGCACGGTCTAGCCTAGGACCAGCACAGTACCGTCGTTGAGCGTTTATTCAACTTTGCATCTCTGAATGGACTATTGCTGACCCTTTTTGTTGCCATATTATAAGCCTTCCTAGCTCCACATACATCTACGTCGTGCGTTTGACTCTCCCTGGTAATCGCTCTATCGAAGCTTTGAGAGTAGTCGCCTTTTTCTAGTAGTCTGTAGGATCATATTCTTGTGTGTTTCTATTGCTGCTAACCATCGCAGGATCACAACCCGACGAGATTGACTGGGAGAACATGACGAACAAAGAGTTACATGATAAGTTTCAGCAAATGATGAGTGGACAGGTGGAAGATGTGCTAAACAGATTTGAAGAGGCCATGGAGAAGATAGATGGCATTGAGAAGGCGTTCGAAACAAAGCTCGATAACAGGTTTAATGAATTTCTCACGCGTCTTCCACAACCACCGACCGCTACAGCTGTCGCACCTCTACAACAACAACAACAATGACGCCTTCCAAATCAAGTGGGACACGCACAGCGCGTTCCCATTGACGCTGGGCAAAATTCTGGTGCCGCTGTTGATGCTTCTGTAGCTCCTGCTGCTACTGCAGAGGTGGAGGACCATTACGAGGATGAGGTTGACCAAAATCAGAACTACGTGCAACCACCAGCACCACCACCAGGTCGTCCTCATGCCACTACAACAAGAACCCCCCTTTAGCAACACATCGATGCATTGCCGTTCGTCCCTATAACCGTTGCTAAGGTCTACACCAACGGATTCATATGCGTTGCCGTTGGTGGCGTTGCAAGGGTCTACAACAACGTATATAGATCCGTTGGTAATCTAGAAATAATGCGTTGCAAGGCAACAACGGATTCATGCAACGCTTCTATGCGTTGGTGGTTGCAAAATAGAATACCTCCATATAATCATTTATAACACTGTTGTTCTATGCACTAGTGCTTGCAAAATAGAATAACCTCCATATATAATCATTGATGACAGTAGGTAGTTCAAATGGCAGTGCAAAGTAGTCCCTCCGTAAAGAAATATAAGAGCGTTTAGATCACTAAAGTAGTGATCTAAACACTCTTATATTTGTTTACATAGGAAGTACAACTTTAGTAGAATTAGATAGAGTCGAAATGAAAGTGATATATTGATTCAATGGAAAATCTGGTACATTACAATGCAAGTATCATCATTTAGGAGTACATCACTTCCTTATAGAAAAATAAAAAAAATCTAAACATTCAAAGAACTGTGTTGTTTCTCCTCCAAGTATCATGAATCATCATACATTCTCCAAGATCCAAGTAATCATCTAGCATTGAAATTCTCAACCTGTAAAAAGAATCATAATACTATTTAGGCATAAATTCAAAATTAAGCTTAAAAATATAAATAGTATACACTATACCTAAAAGGATCCACATAAAAATTGCCAGCTGTGCAAGAAAAGATTGTTGGGGGGGGGGGAATAATCTTATGTATGTCTAACAAATAACTTAGTAGGAGTACATGTTAAAACATGGATTTGACCAATCAGATGCGCCTGTTCACTGTGAACAACCAGCAACATGTATTCCCTACTAACAATTGTCCAAAGATTATATTATATCAACAATGATATGAATTCAGTAACAAACTAAATGGTGACTAGGTATCCAATAATATCAACTATACAAAATCTGATATTTCTGTTTTCCAAAGGTTTTAGCATTAAATAGTTTTGTGTCACCAGTACTCACGTACTGCTCATGCTTGGTATGATGTATTAGGAGAAAAAACTCAATGGCAACAGCTCAAAAATCAGTAACTAATCTACATCTCACAAAACTCGTAGTTACCTAAGAACTACAATGTCACATTATAAGTTATCAATTCAAGAATAAGATTCTTAAAACCAGTAGAAGAAACAGCATGAAAAAGAAATGCATCACTAGATTTGGCTTCTCTAAGAAAAAGTAGTGGAGTTTTGTTTCTAGAAAAGGTAGAATCCAAGCTGTTTACAGGGAAATAAAAATAATTTAATGTGGCGCTATTTAATTCTTCAAGACCAACCTAGCACTAAAGCTAAATAAATATTTAAGAAAATGCATCAAGGGTGACCTATGTAATGGCTGAACAATCTGAATCAAAGAAAACCGAAGTAATGGATGAACAATTTTATATTAGTACATACCCAGTTTTAAGAAACGCTGCCCACTTGCCTTTGCTGCCAATGTAGCATATCATATAACCAAGAGAATCTGATCTTTGTCACAACTCAGCTCCATAATCATGTATCATTTACCATGTCATCGAATAACTGAATATCAATACCTATATGCACCTACAAAATATGGGCCTGGACAAAAGTTAAGACCAGAAAAATAGACATATATTGGCACACTTAACTAACAAAGACTCGTTGGACCAGTTAGTGTAAAAATTAAAGACATGGAATAAATAAGAATGCGACGTCATGAGGAGAAGATGAAGGAAATGGAGACCTTAGTGGCCTGAACCAGGGTATGGTTTATCAAGTAAGCGAATGGGTTGCCCCACCTTCTGCGATGATGTCGTAAGCTCTATATTTCCATCTGCCCCTGAAGTTGCACACCATTAAAGCAAGTTAATCCCTTACGCAATCATCCAAGGCAAGTTAAAGATTTCAACACAATCTTATCTATTTGTGCATCTATTATCAACAGTTTGAAACCAGACTTGTAGGACAGTTTCATACCAACATCACGATTACTTCAAGTGTTTAGAGACTAAAAGATTGTTAGCTGACATCTTGCAGGCATAAAATATGCAAGGGAAATAAACATATGATGAGATACAGGTGGAACAAATAATACAAACAACTGTAAGTAAAAGGGACCATGGAATCAGTAAGGAGCTGGGAGGTTCCACGATTATTATTGTACGCATTGTAAAACATACATATCTTCTTCATTTTTATTTGGGAATGTATTTTATCTTCTAAATTTATTATTTCGGAACGCATATTATCTTCTATCTACTGTATTGGTACTATAAGGAGCAGCAAAATCAGCAGCAGCGGTAATAGCTTTCAGTGGCAGCAGCAATAGCAACCAGCAGCGGTAGCAAACAATCAGCGTCAGCGGCAATCATCTTCTATCTACTATATAGGTACTAAGGAGCAGCAAAATCAGCAGTGATGGCAATAGCAATCAGCGACAGTAGCAAACAGTCAGTGTCCCCAAGAGCTGCACTTTCCATCAGCACGCACAGACAACATAGACACAGACACATGAGCCAAGCACGCACGCATCTGCAGGTAAATGCACGCAGGGCCACCAGAGCAAGACGATGCAGGGTGCCAAAATAAAAAGCCAAAAAGAGCACCATCACCGTCGAAGGCTTTGCGAGCCGCAAGAACCACCCACGTGCGCGGGATCCAATTGGCAGTTCAGGAGCATCATCGGAGCTCCACCCCATGCTCCTCTGACCTCGACCCGTCTCCACTACCAGCTACCACCGAGAGAAGGGAGAAGCACCCTACATCATAGCTTGTTTCAGATCCATGCCCGAGCCGGCAGCAGCAACGCGGGGTAGTGGCCTCCAAAACAGAGGCGAGCGAGCTACACCGATGATCAGTGTCAACTAGGATTACTGCGGGGACGCGATCCGTGGCATGGAGGACAACACCATGGAGGAATATAGGAGGAGAGCACTGAGGGAGAGATTGGCCTATGAGAGAAGGCGCGGGATATCGCCAGATCTGGTGGCGACGGCTCGCCATGGAAGTTAGGTGAGAGAGAGAGGGGAATCGGTGGAGAGGAGATGGCGGATAGAAATTTGGCTGAGTGGTTTGGGTGGACGAGGTATTGATGGAGGTGTGGGTACGAGGAGGTTTGATTTTTTTAGGAACAAAGGAGGTTAGCTCTAAGTGCGGAAGGTGGGAGGTGGGAGAAACAACAGATCCTGCAATATTGTTGGTACAAATGCGTTGCTGTAGGGGGGTGTTTGTTGTAGTGTGCATATCATCGCAACGGTACGGCTGCACCACCACCTGAGGTACATGACCATCTTCCTAAACTAAAATTTAATATTCCACCATTTGAGGGTAGATATGTTCCTGATATATATCTTACTTGGGAGTTAGAAACTGAACAACGATTTACATGTTTACAATATCCTGAGGAGAGACGTGTTCCTGCTGCTGCTTGTGCTTTCACTAGCTTTGCATGTGTTTGGTGGTCTGAACATTGTAGATTATATCCTATTCCAACTACTTGGGCTGCTTTGAAAACTGCTATGCGTACTCGTTGTGTGCCACCATATTATCAACGTGAATTACTTCAAAAATTACAGCGCTTAAGACAAGGAAAAAAATTTGTAGAAGAATTTTATCAGGAATTACAAACTGGCATGATTAGATGTGGTATTGTTGAGAAGAATGAAGCTATGCTTGCACGTTTTATGGGTGGATTAAATAGAGAGATTCAGACCATTCTAGAGTATAAGGAGTATAATAATATCACTCGTTTATTCCATCTTGCTTGTAAAGCTGAACGTGAAGTGCAGGATCGACAGGCATTGGCGCGATCTAACTTTTCTGCAGGTCGACCTTCATCATGGACACCACGTGCATCCTCTAGTTCCACTGCACCATCACTTCCATCAGGCGCCCCCTCCAACCGTGATATAAGAAAGCAGGCACAACCACCACCATCCACCAAGAGTACACCTGTCGGGCCTGCACAGAGCTCTTCTTCTTCCATGGCATCAACAGGGCACACAAGTGATATTATTTGTCGTCGTTGTAAGGGAAGAGGTCATTATGCGAGAGAATGCAAATCCCAGCGTGTGATGATTGCTACTGAGGATGGTGGGTATGAGTCCGCTAGTGACTATGATGAGGAGACTTTGGCTCTTATTACACGTGAAGAACACGGTGGAGATGATTCTGATCATGAGACGCAATACATGGCTCCTGAAGATGCTGACAGGTATGAATGTTTAGTTGCTCAACGTGTTTTGAGTGTGAAGGTCACACAAGCTGAGCAAAATCAGCGGCATAATTTGTTCCATACAAAGGGAGTTGTGAAGGAACGTTCTGTTCGGGTCATCATAGATGGAGGGAGCTGCAACAACTTGGCTAGCATGGAGATGGTGGAGAAGCTATCTCTCACCACAAGACCACATCCACATCCTTACTACATCCAATGGTTCAACAACAGCGGCAAGGTTAAGGTAACACGTACTGTTCATGTGCATTTCAGTATCTCTACATATGCTGATTATGTTGATTGTGATGTGGTACCCATGCAAGCATGTTCCTTATTACTTGGTAGACCATGGCAATTTGATAAAAATTCTGTACACCATGGTAGAAATAATCAGTATACTATTGTTCATAAGGATAGCCATATTACTTTGCTTCCTATAACTCCTGATTCCATTTTGAAAGATGATATTAATAGAGCTAATAAAGCAAAACAGGAGAAAAAAAGAGTGAAAAACAGATTGTGGCAAAAGAGTTTGAGCAACAAATGAAGCCTAATAATAAGCCATCTAGTGTTGCTTCTGAAATTAAATTGAAAAGTGCATGTTTACTTGCCACCAAATCTGATATTGATGAGCTAAATTTTAGCAAATCTGTTTGCTATGCTTTTGTGTGCAAAGAGGCATTATTTTCATTCGAGGACGTGCCTTCCTCTTTGCCCCCTGCTGTCACTAACATTTTGCAGGAGTTCACTGACGCCTTCCCACAAGACATGCCACCGGGATTCCCACCTATTCGAGGGATTGAGCATCAAATTGACTTAATTCCCGGTGCATCGCTACCCAACCGTGCACCATTCCGTAGCAATCCAGAGGAGACGAAGGAGATTATGCGTCAAGTACAGGAGCTGCTCGAGAAAGGTTATATACACGAATCTCTTAGTCCTTCTGCTGTTCCTATTATACTAGTGCCTAAAAAGGATGGTACGTCGCTTATGTGTGTTGATTGTAGAGGCATTAATAATGTTACTATTTGTTATCGTCATCCTATTCCTAGGCTAGATGATATGCTTGATGAATTGAGTGGCTCTACAATATTCTGCAAAGTTGATTTGCATAGTGGATACCATCAAATTCGTATGAAATTGGGAGATGAATGGAAAACAACATTTAAAACTAAGTTTGGTTTATATGAGTGGTTAGTCATGCCTTTTGGGTTAACTAATGCACCTAGTACTTTCATGAGACTAATGAACGAAGTTTTACGTGCTTTCATTGGACGATTTGTGATAGTCTATTTTGATGATATACTGGTTTATAGCAAATCTTTGGAAGAACATTTGGAACATTTACGTGTTGTTTTTATTGCTCTACGTGATGCACGTCTGTTTGGTAACCTTGGGAAGTGCACCTTTTGCACCGACCGAGTATCTTTTCTTGGCTATGTTGTTACTCCATAGGGAATTGAAGTTGATAAAGCCAAGATTGAAGCTATTGAGAGTTGGCTGCAGCTCAAAACGGTCACACAAGTGAGGAGTTTTCTTGGACTCGCTCGTTTCTATAGGTGTTTTGTGAGCGATTTTAGCACCATTGCTCCACCTCTCAATGAGCTTACAAAGAAAGATGTGCCTTTTGTTTGGGGTACCGCACAGGAAGAAGCCTTCACGGTATTGAAAGATAAGTTTTTTTACCAGAGTATTGAAAGATAAGTTGACACATGCTCCTTTACTTCAACTTCCTGATTTTAATAAGACTTTTGAGCTTGAATGTGATGCTAGTGGAATTGGATTAAGAGGTGTGTTATTACAAGACGACAAACCTGTTGCATACTTTTCTGAAAAATTGAGTGGGCCTAGTCTGAACTATTCTACTTATGGTAAAGAATTATATGCTCTTGTTCGGACCTTAGAAACATGGCAACATTATTTATGGCACAAAGAATTTGTTATACATTCTGGTCATGAATCTTTGAAACACATTAAAAGTCAAGCAAAACTGAACCGTAGACATGCTAAATGGGTTGAATTCATTGAGACTTTCCCTTATGTCATTAAACACAAGAAGGGTAAACAAAACATTATTGCTGATGCATTGTCTCGTCGTTATACTATGCTTTCACAACTTGACTTTAAAATATTTGGTTTGGAGACCATCAAAGATCAATATGTGCATGATGCTGAATTTAAAGATGTATTGCAAAATTGTAAAGAAGGTAGAACATGGAACAAGTTCGTCATTAATGATGGATTTGTGTTTCGTGCTAACAAGCTATGCATTCCAGCTAGCTCCGTTCGTCTTTTGTTGCTACAGGAGGCGCATGGAGGAGGACTATGGGACAGTTTGGCGTGAAGAAGACAGAGGATATACTTTCTACACATTTCTTTTGGCCAAAGATGAGACGGGATGTTGAGCGTTTTGTTGCTCGCTGCACTACATGTCAAAAAGCTAAGTCACGACTCAATCCTCATGGTTTATATATGCCTTTGCCTGTACCTAGTGTTCCTTGGGAGGATATATCTATGGACTTTGTTTTAGGTTTACCTCGAACAAAGAAGGGGAGGGATAGCATATTTGTTGTCGTGGATAGGTTCTCGAAAATGGCACACTTTATACCATGTCATAAAAGCGATGATGCTGTTAATGTTGCTGATTTGTTATTTCGTGAAATTATTCGCTTGCATGGTGTGCCAAATACTATTGTTTCAGATCATGATACTAAATTTCTTAGCCACTTTTGGAGATGTTTATGGGCTAAGTTGGGGACTAAATTGCTTTTTAGTACTACTTGTCACCCCCAAACTGATGGTCAAACTGAAGTAGTCAATAGAACATTCTCTACTATGCTTAGGGATGTTTTGAAGAATAATAAGAAAATGTGGGAAGCATGCTTGCCTCATATTGAATTTGCTTGTAATCGTTCATTGCATTCTACTACTAAGATGTGCCCTTTTGAAATTGTGTATGGTTTTCTACCTCATGCACCAATTGATTTGTTGCCTCTTCCAGCCTCGGAGAAGGTTAATTTTGATGCTGAAGAATGTGCTGAATTGATT
The DNA here is from genome assembly GCF_018294505.1 of Triticum aestivum. Taxonomy (NCBI): domain Eukaryota; kingdom Viridiplantae; phylum Streptophyta; class Magnoliopsida; order Poales; family Poaceae; genus Triticum; species Triticum aestivum. Next base: position 197,140,231 of record NC_057808.1, on the reverse strand, counting down.
TTAAAAATGCATGAGTTAATTAAGGAAAACATTGAGCGTATGAATGCTAAATATAAACTTGCTAGAGATAAGGGTAGAAAACATGTTGTGTTTGCACCTGGAGATCTTGTTTGGTTACAGTTGCGTAAGGATGGATTTCCTAATTTGCACAAATCAAAGCTAATGCCACGTGCTGATGGTCCTTTTAAGGTGTTAGAGAAAATAAATGATAATGCATATAAACTTGAGCTGCCTGCAGATTTTGGGGTTAGTCCCACTATTAACATTGCAGATTTGAAGGCTTATTTGGGAGAGGAAGATGACCTTTCATCGAGGACGACTTCATTTCAAGAAGGGGAGGATGATGAGGACATCAATACCATTGTTACACCCACAACCCCTGCTGCTATACATACTGGACCAATTACTAGAGCTCGCGCACGCCAATTGAATTATCAGGTACTTTCGTTTCTTGGTAACGATTCTAACGTTCATGAGAATATGATGATACCTAAATTGGATACATTTGTTTTGCTTACAAATGAAGGGCCTAGCTTGGACAAGAAAGATGAACCTTGGAGCAAGTTCAAGCATGGAGATGATGGCATGCGCAAGGGGAACAAGAACGGAGTTACAAGTGATGATTCCAGGACTTTGAAGGCACCATAATGAGTGCATGAAGCCTTGGATGAAATATACAAGATGCCACTTCATAAATTTCGTCCAGAGGCTATTCTAGGTGCTGCGTCACCTTATTTTTGGGCCAGGCCCATGTAATTTCGAAATACTTGATTATAGGCAGTTTTTAGAGTCCGTATGTGTGGGGAAACAAGAGTTAGGGTTGGTTTCGGACCCCTCCTCCAAGGGCCACGAAATCCCCCCCCCTCTTTCCTCCATATATACAAGCCTTAGGGCATCATTTAGACTTTGGGTTTTGTTTAGATGAAAAGTTCGTCATAGCTGCAACTTCGCGTACTTCGTTTGTGTTCAACAACCAGACCAAGGCGTCACAGAACCCCACCTTCATTAATAAAGCTTTCCTCTTATATTCGCAATATCTAGATTGCAATCTCAGTTTCTTGCTTGTTCTTCGTTTGCTCGTAGGAAATAGACCCTCGTGGTCAGGTTGATCGTGCTCCGGCGTGGTCAATAATCCTCGGAAGTTGGTTTAGCGATTGCTAAGGCGCGACGTCTTCGCACGTCGTAGTCGGATCGTCAAAGTCGACTCCCACAAAAAATGAAAGTTATCTCATCGAAACATCGGGACACCTTCGCATCTATCATCTTTCTCGCAAACTCCTTCTGAGTTCGTCTTGTCTTTTTTGAACAGCCCCGCTTTCCCTTGAGCGGTCGGCCTCTGCCTCCATCATCGGGGGACGGAGGGCTCCGCCAACACCCGCCGCATCTCCGAAAGGCACACTACGGGTATCTCCAAAAGTGTCTGTTGGGTTGGCACGAATCAAGACTGGGATTTGTCACTCCGTGTGACGGAGAGGTATCTCTGGGCCCACTCGGTAGGACATCATCATAATGAGCTGAATGTGACCAAAGAGTTGATCACGGGATGATGTGTTACGGAACGAGTAAAAGTGACTTGCCGGTAACGAGATTGAACGAGGTATTGGGATACCGACGATCGAATCTCGGGCAAGTAACGTACCGATTGACAAAGGGAATTGTATACAGGATTGATTGAATCCCCGACATCATGGTTCATCCGATGAGATCATCGTGGAACATGTGGGAGCCAACATGGGTATCCAGATCCCGCTGTTGGTTATTTGCCAAAGAGCTATCTCGGTCATCTCTGCATGATTCCCGAACCCGTAGGGTCTACACACTTAAGGTTCGGTGACGCTAGAGTTGTTATGCGAATTAGTGTGCAGTTACCGAATGTTGTTCGAAGTCCGGGATGAGATCCCGGACGTCACGAGGAGTTCCGGAATGGTTCGGAGGTAAGATTTATATATGGGAAGTCCTATTTTGGCCACCGGAAAATGTTCGGGATTTTTCGGTATTGTACCGGGAAGGTTCTAGAAGGTTCCGGAGTGGGGCCCACCTGCATGGGGGGCCCACATGAACGTGGGTAGTGGGGGCAAGGCCCCACACCCCTGGTCAAGGCGCACCAAGAGCCCTCCTTAGAAGGAATAAGATCATATCCCGAAGGGATAAGATCAAGATCCCTAAAATAGGGGGATAACAATCGGTGGGGAAGGGAAATGATGGGATTTCTTTTCCCCACCTTTGCCAACGCCCCAATGGACTTGGAGGGCAAGAAACCAGCCCCCTCCACCCCTCTATATAGTGGGGAGGCGCATGGGAGCCGCACCCCTTCCCCTGGCGCAGCCCTCTCCCTCCCCAACACCTCCGTAGTAGTAGTAGTGCTTGGCGAAGCCCTGCCGGAGAACTGCAAGCTCCACCACCACACCGTCGTGCTGCCGGAGCTCTCCCTCAACTTCTCCTCTCCCCTTGCTGGATCAAGAAGGAGGATACATCCCCGGGCTGTACGTGTGTTGAACATGGAGGCGCCGTTGTTCAGCGCTTAGATCGGAATCAACCGCGATCTGAATCACTACAAGTACGACTCCTTCATCCGCGTTCTTGTAACGCTTCCGCATCGCGATATTCAAGGGTATGAAGATGCACTCCCCTTTCTCTCGTTGCTAGTCTCTCCATAGATTGATCTTGGTGATGCGTAGAAATTTTTTAATTTCTGCAACGATCCCCAACAGTGGCATCATGAGCTAGGTCTATGCGTAGTTTCTATGCACGAGTAGAACACAAGTTGTTGTGGGCATCAATTTTGTCAATTTACTTTCCGTTACTAGTCTTATCTTGATTCAGCGGCATCGTGGGATGAAGCGGCCCGGACCGACCTTACACGTACGCTTACGTGAGACAGGTTCCACCGACTGGCATGCACTAGTTGCATAAGGTGGCTAGCGGGTGTCTGTCTCTCCCACTTTAGTCGGATCGGATTCGATGAAAAGGGTCCTTATGAAGGGTAAATAGAAATTGGCATATCACGTTGTGGTTTTGGAGTAGGTAAGAAACGTTCTTGCTAGAAACCTATAGCAGCCACGTAAAAACTTGCAACAACAATTAGAGGACGTCTAACTTGTTCTTGCAGCATATGCCGTGTGATGTGATATGGCCAAAAGGATGTGATGAATGATATATGTGATGTATGAGATTGATCATGTTCTTGTAATAGGAATCACGACTTGCATGTCGATGAGTATGACAACCGGCAGGAGCCATAGGAGTTGTCTTAATTTGTTATATGACATGTGTGTCAATGAAAACGCCATGTAATTACTTTACTTTATTGCTAACCGTTAGCCATAGTAGTAGAAGTAATAGTTGGCGAGACAACTTCATAAAGACACGATGATGGAGATCATTATGATGGAGATCATGGTGTCATGCCGGTGACGATGATGATCATGGCGCCCCGAAGATGGAGATCAAAAGGAGCAAAATGATATTTGCCATATCATGTCACTATTTGATTGCATGTGATGTTTATCATGTTTTTACATCTTATTTGCTTAGAACGACGGTAGCATAAATAAGATGATCCCTCATAAATTTTTAAGAAAGTGTTCCCCCTAACTATGCACCGTTGCGAAAGTTCGTTGTTTCGAAGCACCACGTGATGATCGGGTGTGATAGATTCTAACGTTCACATACAACGGGTGTAAGCCAGATTTACACATGCAAAACACTTAGGTTGACTTGACGAGCCTAGCATGTACAGACATGGCCTCGGAACACAAGAGACCGAAAGGTCAAACATGGGTCGTATAGTGGATACGATCAACATGAAGATGTTCACCGATGATGACTAGTCCGTCTCACGTGATGATTGGACACGGCCTAGTTGACTCGGATCATGTATCACTTAGATGACTAGAGGGATGTTTATCTGAGTGGGAGTTCATTAAATAATTTGATTAGATGAACTTAATTATCATGAACATAGTCAAAAGGTCTTTGCAAATTATGTCGTAGCTCACGCTTCGGTTCTACTGTTTTAGATTTGTTCCTAGAGAAATTTAGTTGAGAGTTGACAGTAGCAATTATGCGGACTGGGTCCGTAAACTGAGTATTGTCCTCATTGCTGCGCAGAAGGATTATGTCCTTAATGCACCGCTCAGTGTGACGAACCTCGAGCGTCGGTTGTGGATGTTGCGAACATCTGACATACACGTTTTGATGACTACATGATAGTTCAGTGCGTAATGCTAAATGGTTTAGAATTGAGGCACCAAAGACGTTTTTGAAACATCTTAGAACATATGAGATGTTCCAAGGACTGAAATTGGGATTTCGGGCTAGTGCTCACGTCAAGAGGTATGAGACCTCTGACAAGTTTCTTAATCCTGCAAACTAAGGAGAAAAGCTCAATCGTTGAGCATGTGCTCAGATTGTATGTAACATCCCAATTTTCCTAAATGTGAATGTTAATAGATCATACATATGCATATCATATTTTTATTGCATTATTTGCTTTTTCTGAAATATTCGAATCATTATGCAACAAAGGCAATTTATTGGAGTGGAGATAACATGACTTCTCCCTTGTTTTAAAAATCTTCATAATGTCCAGAATATTATTTCCAGTTCATCTGATATGTTCTGGTATTTTTCTTAATCTCCAAAATATTGTATTTGATTGTTTTATTGCTGTTTGAGTGGCTTATTGCATCAAAATTATTTTACAAAATTGCATTAGTATTGGAACTAGTGTTCCTGGAGTTTATAGCTGTAGGGCTATTTTTACTATGTGTCTAGGTATTTTTATTTAGAATTTATATTATGTATTTTACTTTATTTATTTTGTTCTGCTACTGTTGTTTTTGTTTAAAAAAAACACCAGCCGGCCAGCCAGCTAGCCAGCGGCCTAGCTAGCTAGCTAGCCAGCCAGCCAACGCCGCGGCCCAGCTCCCGCCGCCGCAGCCCAATTCCCGCGAAGCGGTACGCAGCAGCGTCGCTCGCACCCGACCCGCGCCCGATCCACCTCGCCTCCAGCTACTGACCGTGGGCCTCGCGCCGCTTTCTTCTTCCCCGAGTCAAACACGCACGCACCGCACGCACACCCGGGGCGAACCCGAGTCGAGGTCGCACACCCGAGCCGCCCCGTGCACGCCCGAGCCATCTGGCGCGTGCCCAAGACCCCGAAGAACCCCCGCACCCCTTTCCCGATCTCTCCCACGGCCGCACGCTTAAGCTAGGGCGAAATGGATCTCGCCCCGAAGCTCGAAGTCCGCCGCCGTTCGCCGGAAGTTTGCGCCGCCGTAAGATCACCCACAGCAGCTCCGCCTGCACCCTTCACTTTCCCCCTCGAAGCCGCGCCTCGCTGACTTATTTTCGTGGCCAGAGAACCACCGGAGCGAGCAACTCAAGCTCGTCCGCCGCCACCGGAGCACACCGCGGTCACGTCATCACTGCCGCCCGCAGAGGACGCCCCACTGCCGTTGAACACCACCACCACGTTCGCCGCTTGACACCACACCCTCCCGTCACCTCGTCTTCGCCGGAGACCCACGGGAGAGCCACCACCGCCGACGGCCGACCGTCGCCGCCGTTTTCCTCTGTAAACGGTGAGCACGCAGGCACAGGAGGTTTTTCGGCCAACCGCCCGCTGCCATGTGTCACTGCTACAGTGCACGCGCAGGAGTTGCGACAGTTCAGGAGTTTTCTACTGCCTTTTGTTTCTTTTCCAGATTTCATCCAAATTTCAATTTGCTGTAACTCTTAGTATATTTATCCAATTTAGGTAATTCTTTTTCCTATGCACTCACAAAAACCAGCACTTTATCACAGGACGAAAATCTCACATGCTTGCACTATTTAAATTTGAATTCGTTCAAATTCAAATTAAATCTTCCGGAGGCCATAACTCTCAAACCGTTTATTGGAATCGAGTGATTCTTTTTGCGTTGTGACCATAGTGCATTTTAGGTGCTGTTAAGCTTCTGTTGTTGAGTTCTAAAAATGGTTTCCTTGCCGTTGGTTTTGTTTTGGTTCAATTCGTGTTCCGGTGATTGATTTGTTGAATTGTGTGAAACGTGTAGATTGTCCGGAGTGCGACGCGAGCTATTGTCAAGACTGTGACTTTCTGAACCAGAACCAAGGCAAGTTACATGTTGATCATCCTTTACCTATTGTTTTTTATGCGTGTAGTTATATCACACTATGAATATATGCATGTATAGGATTAATATATAAATTTTGCAATGTTGTTGAGCTATCTTCCCGTCTTTTGCAAATCGTGGTAGTTGTAGTTGCTATGCTTTGTAGACGGGGGTGGTTCGTGTATTCATTGAGCTTATGTGAGGACTATAAATATAACAAATTGAATAGTAATTAAGGACTTAATTCACCTCTGGGCGGAATTGGTATTGAAGGGTGGTTTGAAGAACATCATGGTTTATACCCTCTGAATGTAAGTGGATGGCCGCCCAGGCTCAAAAAGATCAGACAGACTTAGTGACTAGTAGCTTCCATGCGCAACCACTAGCTAAATGGGCTCTGGCTTAGTTGAGTAGGTTGTGGGATCCTCGCCCAGGTAAGCTAGCAGATGTAGATATGAGTAGGTGTACCGGCTGTCGGGGGTGGAGGCGACTGCTTCTGAAAGACTTCGTCTCAATCTTCGGGTTGAGTCTAGTGGGTAAAGTGTGCAAAACTCTGCAGAGTATTAAAACTAATCGTGATTAGCCGTGCCCCCGGTTATGGGTAAATTTGAGCGACTATTCCATTACTGTTGTTGGATGATCTTGACAGATGTGACACTTAATAAATTTGTTGGGCAACTTAATAAAGGGTAGGTTGGAGCTGATTTTGCCAACTCCACCTTGTGTATATAATTGTAGTAATAAAAGAACTAAATAAAAATTTGACTATTAGGTAGTTATGAGGAAAAAATCAGCTTTCTGCAAAATAAACCCTCAAGCCTTCCTTTGTTGTACTATGCATATACATGTAGGTCTGCTTTATTATTACTCCTGTGTAACTTGCCAATACATTCCAAGCATTGACCTATATGGCTGCAACGTCTCATGTTGCAGGATATTCAGACGAAGAGTAAGGTACCGTTAGGGTCGCGAGCCTGCACTCAGCATCGCCAGTGGGCTATGATGGGACTCATCGTTATTTTCTGCTACTTTCCGCTGTTTGAATGAATAAAGCTGGCCAAGTGCTATGCAGATTGTTTTATTTTATACATTCTGGATCATACGTTGTAATAAATGATGCACTTGCTATTCTGGTATTCATCTATACTGTGTGTGCTAGCGAGTTCGATCTAGGGACTAGCACAGTAAGCACAGAGGCTCAGATCCTTCGAGGTTTGGTTGTTACAGATGGCATCAGAGCAGTGTGTTGACTGTAGGACGTGACCCTAGAAAATGGATTAGAAAAGCCATAGGAGTGAAAATTGTTTTATAAACCAGCTATACTTCTTGTTGTTTATTAGTTAACCCCCTCAAGTATCTTGAACAGTTAAGTAGGAACTAGTGCTGAGACCACCATTTATGCTTGCTTTATATTGCAACATTATCGTGTTAGCGTATTTGATTATGCCCACTTTCGTGGTATGAAGATACTAGATTGTTTGCTTGATTGGTAGTTGTTTGTTAAATTGCTTAGTGTCGAAATTATTCGACTATATAATATAATATTATCATACTGTTTGTTGTTTGTTTGTTGGTGTTATTCGTTGTTGTGTTTTGTTGGCTTGATCATATTATGCATATGGGTAGAATATATTTATATATACATAGCGTTTGGCCCTATTATATCTATAACTCTTCTATGCTTTCCCACCAGATGCCGCCGAGGCGTGATAATAGGCGTAATGCTGCAGGAGGAGACAACAATGGCAATGATGTACCGCTATACAGGCAGCAGTTGTTTCAGGGACAAGCTCAGTTGATCCAGTTGCTTGTCCAGAACCAGAACAACAACAATAACAACAACAATCCACCGCCACCTCCACCAGTGGATATGCTTACCAGGTTCTTGAGGTTGAATCCTCAGAGGTTCTCCAGTTCCCCTGAACCTATTGTGGCTGGTGATTGGCTCCGTGCAGTCAATAGGAACCTAGAGACGGTTGGATGCACTGATGCAGAGAGGGTGAGGTTTGCCTCACATTTGTTGGAGGGTCCTGCTGCACCTTGGTGGGACAACTACTTGGTCACTTATCCCATTGCTACTATCACATGGCCTCAGTTTCAGGATGCTTTTCGTGCTGCACATGTGTCCGCTGGTGCTATGAGTCTGAAAAAGAAGGAGTTCCGCAGTTTGCGCCAGGGAGGTCGCACAGTTAATGCGTATGTGGAGGAATTTAATAATCTTGCACGTTATGCTCCTAATGATGTTAACACTGATGCAGCTAGGTAGGAGAAATTCTTGGAGGGCCTTAATGATGAGTTGAGCCTTCAGTTGACAGTGGCCACTTTTAGGAATTGTCAGGACCTGATTGATAAAGCTATTGTGCTGGAGGGAAAGCAACATGCCATAGAGAATCACAAGAGGAAGTACAACAACAATAACATGTATAATTCAGGACCACAGCAGAAGCCACGCACTTCATATCATGGTAATGGAGGTAATGGACATAATCATCATGGAGGTAATGGGCATCATAATCACCATGGATGGAATGGCCACAACCATAATGGCCACCATCATCACAATGGGCACAAGAGTAACAATGGTAATGGTAATGGAGGGAATAATAACCAGAGCCACCAGAGTATGCCTGTGCAGAGGGATATTAGCCAGGTTCAGTGCTATAAGTGTAGGCAGATGGGCCACTACTCCAATGCTTGTCCAGAGAGCAAGAACGGTAATGGGAATTCAGGAGTGAGCAAGCCAAACCCCATTCAAAGGGGTCATGTCAACCATGTTAATGTGGAGGAGGTCTACAATGAACCTGATGCAGTGATTGGTAAGTTTTTGATCAATTCAATACCTGCGCTTGTTCTTTTTGATTCTAGTGCATCACATTCATTCATATCACGGGTATTTGTGGATAAACATAAGCTGTCTACCGTAGTACTTAAGTCACCTATTCTAGTAAGTTCTCCGGGGGCTGAGATGGCAGCAAGTTTGGGTTGTTTTCAGATGCCTTTGTCTATTGGGAAGCATGTTTTTCCTACAGATTTAATTATACTGAAGTCACAAGGTCTGGATATTATTTTGGGTATGGACTGGATGGTCAAGTATGAGGGTCTTATTGGTTGTGCCAGTCGATCTATTACTCTCAGTGCACCAGGAGGGAAGAGGGTCAAATATGTATGTAAGTATAAGCATAAGCAGGTACATGTGAACTCTCTTAAGGGGGTAGCCTGGAAGAGGTGCCAATCGTGAGGGATTATCCAGATGTGTTTCCAGAGGAGTTGCCAGGTATGCCACCAGATAGAGATATTGAGTTTCTTATTGATTTAATACCGGGCACTGGACCTATTGCAAAGAGACCGTATAGAATGCCTCCTCAAGAGTTGGAGGAATTGAAGAAGCAGATAAGAGAATTGCAGGCACAAGGATTTATTCTCCCAAGTTCATCACCTTGGGGAGCTCCAGTTTTGTTTGTAGAGAAGAAGGATGGGACATTGAGGATGTGTGTTGATTATCGTTCTCTGAATGAGGTAACCATTAAGAATAAGTAACCTTTGCCTATGATAAATGATCCGTTTGACCAGTTGGAGGGAGCTACTATGTTTTCTAAGATTGATCTCCGTTCTGGTTATCATCAATTGAAGATTCGTGAGCAAGATATTCCAAAGACTGCTTTTACTACGAGGTATGGGTTGTATGAATATACTGTTATGTCATTTGGATTGACTAATGCTCCTGCATACTTCATGAATATGATGAACAAGGTGTTTACGGAGTTCTTGTATAAATTTGTGGTTGTTTTCATTGATGATATATTGGTATTCTCCAAGAATAAGCAAGAGCATGAGGTGCATCTGCGTTTGGTATTGGAGAAACTGAGGGAACATCAGTTGTATGCCAAGTTCAGCAAATGCGAGTTTTGGCTAGATGAGGTAGCATTCCTTGGACATGTTGTGTCAGGTAATGGAGTTGCAGTTGATCCATCTAAGGTTGCTGCAGTTACAGAGTGGGAGACACCCACGACAGTTGGAGAGATTCACAGCTTTTTGGGTCTTGCAGGTTATTACAGGAGGTTTATTGAGAACTTTTCCAAGATCGCAAAGCCTATGACTGAATTGCTGAAGAAAGAGAAGAAATTTGTCTGGACTGATGAATGTGAAGCCAGTTTTCAGGAGTTGAAGCAGTGTTTGGTTACAGCACCAGTCTTAACTCTGCCAGATATACATAAGGACTTCCAGGTATATTGTGATGCTTCTCGTCAAGTACTTGGGAGCGTTTTGATGCAGGAAGGTAAAGTTGTTTCATATGCTTCACGTCAGCTTAAGAATCATGAGCATAATTATCCTACACATGATTTGGAGTTAGCCTCAGTTGTGCATGCATTGAAAACTTGGAGGCCAAATCTTATTGGTAATCATTGTGATATATTTACTGATCATAAGAGCTTCAAGTATATTTTTACTCAGAAGGATCTGAACCTCAGGCAGAGGAGATGGTTGGAGCTTATTAAGGATTATGATTTGAATGTGCAGTATCATCCTGGTAAGGCTAATGTTGTTGCTGATGCATTGAGTCGTAGGAGCCATGCTAATGCAATTAATATTGATAATATGCCACCCGAGTTATGTGAGCAGTTCAGGAATCTCAGGTTGGAGATGGTTCCTAAGGGATATTTAGCAACACTTGAGGTAAAGCCTACTTTGCTTGACAGGATCAGAGAAGCTCAAAAGTATGATAAGGAGATTGCTGAGATAAAAGAGAATATGGTTAAAGGTAAGGCAGAAGGTTTCCGTGAGGATGAACATGGAGCCATATGGTTTGAGAAGCGTATTTGTGTACCTCAAGATGCAGATATCAGGAAGTTGATTCTTCAGGAGGCGCATGATTCACCTTATTCTATTCACCCAGGTAATACTAAGATGTATTTGGATTTGAGGGAAAGATTTTGGTGGCCTAGCCTGAAGAGGGAGATTGCTGGGTATATTGCAACATGTGATGTGTGCCAGAGAGTTAAGGCGGAACATCAGAGACCAGCAGGTTTGTTATAGCCATTGCCTATACCTGATTGGAAGTAGGATGAGATTGGTATGGACTTCACTACAGGTTTACCCAGGACTCGGTCAGGTTATGATTCTATTTCGGTAGTTGTTGATCGTTTGACTAAAGTTGCTCACTTCATCTTGGTAAAGACTACTTATACCAGTGCTGAGCTAGCAAAAATTTATATGTCTAAAATTGTTTGTCTGCATGGAGTTCCAAGGAAGGTAGTGTCTGATAGAGGTACTCAGTTCACATCCAAATTTTGGCGTCAGTTGCATGAATCCTTGGGCACCAGGCTGGAGTTCAGTACAGCTTTCCATCCACAAACAGATGGGCAGACAGAGAGGGTAAACAAGATTTTGGAGGATATGTTGAGAGCTTGTGCTTTGGACTATGGGTCTAGTTGGGATGATAATTTACCTTATGCAGAGTTCTCATATAATAACAGTTATCAGGCTAGTCTGAAGATGGCACCGTTTGAGGTATTGTATGGTAGAAAGTGCAGGACACCATTGATGTGGGATGAGGTTGGAGAGCGTCAGTTCTTTGGACCAGACTTGATCAGAGATGCTGAGCAGAAGGTCAAGTTGATTCATGACAGGCTGAAGATAGCACAGTCCAGGCAGAAGAGTTATGCAGATGCAAAACGTAAGGAGGTGACATATGAGGTAGGAGACCGTGCATATCTTAGAGTTTCACCACTCCGTGGAATTAAGAGGTTTGGAATCAAAGGTAAGTTAGCACCACGTTTTGTGGGGCCTTACAAGATCTTGGAGCGTAGAGGAGAGGTAGCTTATCAGCTGGAGTTGCCAGAATCTTTGTCCTGAGTTCATAATGTGTTTCATGTATCTCAGTTGAAGAGGTGCCATGCAGAGATGATGGATGTTCCATTGAGGGACACAGTGCCACTTGAGGCAATTCAGTTGGAGAGTGATTTGACATATGAGGAGAAGCCTATTAAGATTCTGGAGACAGCAGAGAGAGTTACTCGCACCAAGACAATCAAGTTATGCAAGGTTCAGTGGGATCATCATACACAGGAGGAAGCTACCTGGGAACGAGAGGAAGATCTCAGGCAGGATCACCCACACCTATTTGCTAGCCAGCCCGAATCTCGAGGGCGAGATTCATCTTAGGGGGGTAGGTTTGTAACATCCCAATTTTCCTAAATGTGGATATTAATAGATCATACATATGCATATCATATTTTTATTGCATTATTTGCTTTTTCTGAAATAATCGAATCATTATGCAACAAAGGCAATTTATTGGAGTGGAGATAACATGACTTCTCCCCTGTTTTAAAAATGTTCATAATGTCCAAAATATTATTTCAGTTCATCTGATATGTTCTGGTATTTTTCTTATTCTCCAAAATATTTTATTTGATTGTTTTATTGCTGTTTGAGTGGCTTATTGCATCAAAATTATTTTATAAAATTGCATTAGTATTGGAACTAGTGTTCCTGTAGTTTATAGCTGTAGGGCTATTTTTACTATGTGTCTAGGTATTTTTATTTAGAATTTATATTGTGTATTTTATTTTATTTATTTTCTTCTGCTGCTGTTGTTTTTGTTTAAAAAAACACCAGCCGGCCAGCCAACTAGCCAGCGGCCCAGCTAGCTAGCCCGCCAGCCAGCCAACGCCGCTGCCCAGCTCCCGCCGCCGCAGCCCACTTCCCGCGAAGCGGTACGCAGCAGCGTCGCTCGCACCCGACCCGCGCCCGATCCACCTCGCCTCTAGCCACTGACCGTGGGCCCCGCGTCGCTTTCTTCTTCCCCGAGTCGAACACGCACGCACCGCACGGACACCCGGGGCGAACCCGAGTCGAGGTCACACACCCGAGCCGCCCCGTGCACGCCCGAGCCATCAGGCGCGTGCCCAAGACCCCGAAGAACCCCCGCACCCCTTTCCCGATCTCTCCCGCTGCCGCACGCTTCAGCTAGGGCGAAACGAATCTCGCACCGGAGCTCGAAGTCCGCCGCCGTTCGCCGGAAGTTTGCGCCGCCGTAAGATCACCCACAGCAGCTCCGCCTGCACCCTTCGCTTTCCCCATCGAAGGCGCGCCTCGCTGACTTATTTTCGTGGGCAGAGAGCCACCGGAGCGAGCAACTCAAGCTCGTCCGCCGCTGCCGGAGCACACCGCGTTCACGTCATCACCGCTGCCCGCAGAGGACGCCCCGCTGGCGTTGAACACCACCACCACCTTCGCCGCTCGACACCGCACCCTCCCGTCACCTCGTCTTCGCCGGAGACCCACGGGAGAGCCACCACCGCCGACGGCCGACCGTCGCCACTGTTTTCCTCTGTAAACGGTGAGCACGCAGGCACAGGAGGTTTTTCGGCCAACCGCCCGCTGCCATGTGTCACTGCTACAGTGCACGCGCAGGAGTTGCGACAGTTCAGGAGTTTTCTGCTGCCTTTTGTTTCTTTTCCAGATTTTCATCCAAATTTCAATTTGCTATAACTCTTAGTATATTTATCCAATTTAGGTAATTCTTTTTCCTATGCACTCACAAAAACCAGCACTTTATCACAGTACCAAAATCTCACATGCTTGCACTATTTAAATTTGAATTCGTTCAAATTCAAATTAAATCTTCCGGAGGCCATAACTCTCAAACCGTTTATCGGAATCGAGTGATTCTTTTTGCGTTGTGACCATAGTGCATTTTAGGTGCTGTTAAGCTTCTGTTGTTGAGTTTTAAAAATGGTTTCCTTGCCGTTGGTTTTGTTTTGGTTCAATTCGTGTTCCGGTGATTGATTTGTTGAATTGTGTGAAACGTGTAGATTGTCCGGAGTGCGACGTGAGCTATTTTCAAGAGTGTGACTTTCTGAACCAGAACCAAGGCAAGTTACATGTTGATCATCCTTTACCTATTGTTTTTTATGCGTGTAGTTATATCACACTATGAATATATGCATGTATAGGATTAATATATAAATTTTGCAATGCTGTTGAGCTATCTTCCCGTCTTTTGCAAATCGTGGTAGTTGTAGTTGCTATGCTTTGTAGACGGGGGTGGTTCGTGTATTCATTGAGCTTATGTGAGGACTATAAATATAACAAATTGAGTAGTAATTAAGGACTTAATTCACCTCTGGGCGGAATTGGTATGGAAGGGTGGTTTGAAGAACATCATGGTTTATACCCTCTAAGTGTAAGTGGATGGCCGCCCAGGCTAAAAAAGATCAGACATACTTAGTGACTAGTAGCTTCCATGCGCAACCACTAGCTAAATGGGCTCTGGCTTAGTTGAGTAGGTTGTGGGATCCTCCCCAGGTAAGCTAGCAGATGTAGATATGAGTAGGTGTACCGGCTGTCGGGGGTGGAGGCGACTGCTTCTGAAAGACTTCGTCTCAATCTTCGGGTTGAGTCTAGTGGGTAAAGTGTGCAAAACTCTGCAGAGTATTAAAACTAATCATGATTAGCCGTGCCCCCGGTTATGGGTAAATTTGAGCGACTATGCCATTACTGTTGTTGGATGATCTTGACAGATGTGACACTTAATAAATTTGTTGGGCAACTTAATAAAGGGTAGGTTGGAGCTGATTTTGCCAACTCCACCTTGTGTATATAATTGTATTAATAAAAGAACTAAATAAAAATTTGACTATTAGGTAGTTATGAGGAAAAAATCAGCTTTCTGCAAAATAAACCCTCAAGCCTTCCTTTGTTGTACTATGCATATACATGTAGGTCTGCTTTATTATTACTCCTGTGTAACTTGCCAATACATTCCAAGCATTGACCTATATGGCTGCAACGTCTCATGTTGCAGGATATTCAGACGAAGAGTAAGGTACCGTTAGGGTCGTGAGCCTGCACCTAAAATGGTCTTGCACCTAAAATGAATGGTTCATTGAATCTCGATCGTAGTGATACACATGTTCATGCCAAAAGATATAAGATAGTAATGATAGTACCACATACTTGTGGCACTGCCATTTGAGTCATATTGGTATAAAACGCACGAAGAAGCTCCATGTTGATGGATCTTTGGTCTCACTCATTTTTTGAGAAGTTTGAGACATGCGAACCATGTCTATTGGTTTATACGCATGAAGAAACTCCATGCAGATGGATCGTTTGGGCTCACTTGATTTTGAATCACTCGAGACACGCAAATCATACCACATGGGCAAGATGACTGAATGTCCTCGTTTTCAGTGAGATGAAACAAGAGAGAAACTTGTTGGAAGTAATACATTTGATGTGTGCAATCCAATGAGTGCTGACGCACGCTGTGAATATCGTTATGTTCTTGCTTCACAGATGATTTGAGTAGATGCTGAATATATTTACTTGATGAAACACAAGTCTGAATTATTGAAAGGTTCAAGTAATTTCAGAGTGAAGTTGAAGATCGTCGTGACAAGAGGATAAAATGTCTGTGATATGATCATAGAGATGAATATCTGAGTTACGTGTTTGGTACACAACTAAGACATTGTGGAAATTGTTTCACAACTAAAGCCGCCTGGAACACCATAGTGTGATGGTGTGTCCGAACATCATAGCTGCACCCTATTGGATGTGGTGCAAACCATGATGTCTCTTATTGAATTACCACTATCGTTTATGGGTTAGGCATTAGAGACAACCGCATTCACTTTAAATAGGGCACCACGTAATTCCGTTGAGATGACACTGTATGAACTATGGTTTCGAGAAACCTAAGCTGTCATTTCTTAAAAGTCTGGGGCTGCGACGCTTATGTAAAAAGGGTTTAGCCTGATAAGCTCGAACCCAAATCGGATAAATGCATCTTCATAGGACACCCAAAACAGTTGGGTATACCTCCTGTTTCGGATCCGGAAGCAAAAGTGATTGTTTCTAGAAACGGGTCCTTTCTCGAGGAAAAGTTTCTCTCAAAAGAATTGGGTGGGAGGATGGTGGAGACTTGATGTGGTTATTGAACCGTCACTTCAACCAGTGTGTAGCAGGGCACAGGAAGTTGTTCCTGTAGCGCCTACACCAATTGAAGTGGAAGCTGATGATAGTGATCATGAAACTTCGGATCAAGTCACTACCAAACCTCGTAGGTTGACAAGGATGCATACTATTTCAGAGTGGTACATAATCCTGTCTTGGAGGTCATGTTGCTAGACAACAATGAACCTATAAGCTATGGAGAAACGATGGTGGACCCGGATTCCGACAAATGGCTCGACGCCATAAAATCCGAGAGGATCCATGTGTGAAAACAAAGTATAGACTTTGGAAGAACTACTTGATGGTCGTAAGGCTATTGGGTACATATGGATTTTAAAAGGAAGACGGACAATGATGGTAAGTATCACCATTAAGAAAGCTCGACTTGTCATTAAGATGTTTGCCGACAAGTTCAAGGAGTTGACTGCGGTGAGACTTTCTCACTCGTAGCGATGCTAAGAGTCTGTTGGAATTGTATTAGCAGTTACTACATTATTTATGAAATCTTGCAGAAGGATGTCAAAACATTGTTTCCTCGACAATTTTCTTGAGGAAAGGTTGTATGTGATACAACCAGAAGGTTTTTGTCAATCCTAAAAGATGCTAACAAGTATGCAAAGCTCCAACAATCCTTCTAAGGACTGTAGTAAGCATCTCAGAGTTGGAATATGCGCTTTGATGACATGATCAATGATTTTGGGTTTATACAAAGTTTATGAGAAACTTGTATTTCCAAAGAAGTGAGTGCGAGCACTATAGAATTTCTGATGAGTATATGTTGTTGACATATTGTTGATTAGAAATGATGTAGAATTTCTGGAAAGCCTATAGGGTTATTTGAAAAGTGTTTTTCAATAGAAAACCTGAATTAAGCTACTTGAACATTGAGCATCAAGATCTATAAGGATAGATCAAAAAACGCTTAATAGTACTTTCAAATGAATACATACCGTGACAAGATTTTGAAGGAGTTCAAATAAGATCGGCAAAGAAGGAGTTCTTGGCCGTGTTATAAGGTGTGAGCATTGAGTGAGACTCAAGATCTGACCCCGGCAGAAGAGAGAGAAAGGATGAAGGTCGTCCCCTATGCTTTAGATGTAGGCTCTACAGTATGCTATGCTGTGTACCGCACCTGAAGTGTGCCTTGCCATGAGTCAATCAAGGGGTACAAGAGTGATCCAAGAATGGATCACATGACAGCGGTCAAACTTATCCTTAGTAACTAGTGGACTAAGGAATTTTCTCGATTATGGAGGTGGTAAAAGAGTTCGTTGTAAAGGGTTACGTCGATGCAAACTTTGACACTAATCCGGATGACTCTGAGTAGTAAACCGGATTCATATAGTAGAGCAGTTATTTGGAATAGCTCCAAGTAGCGCATGGTAGCTGCATCTACAAGATGACATAGAGATTTGTAAAGCACACACGGATCTGAAAGGTTCAGACCCGTTGACTAATAACCTCTCTCACAAGCGAGATACGATCAAACCCCATGGGTGTTGGATTCATTACAATCACATAGTGATGTGAACTAGATTACTGACTCTAGTGCAAGTGGGAGACTGTTGGAAATATGCCCTAGAGGCAATAATAAAATGGTTATTATTATATTTCCTTGTTCATGATAATTGTCTATTGTTCATGCTATAATTGTATTAACCGGAGACCGTAATACATGTGTGAATACGTAGACCACAATATGTCCCTAGTAAGCCTCTAGTTGACTAGCTCGTTGATCAATACATGTGTGAATACGTAGACCACAATATGTACCATGGACATTGGATGTCGTTGGTAATGGGATCACATCATTAGGAGATTGATGTGATGGACAAGACCCAAACCTAAGCATAGCACAAGATCGTCTAGTTCGTCTGCTAAAGCTTTTCTAATGTCAAGTATCATTTCCTTAGACCATGAGATTGTGCAAATCCTGGATACCGTAGGAATGCTTTGGGTGTGCCAAATGTCACAACGTAACTGGGTGGCTATAAAGGCACACTACGGGTATCTCCGGAAGTGTCTGTTGGGTTGGCACGAATCGAGACTGGGATTTGTCACTCCTTGTGACGGGGAGGTATCTCTGGGCGCACTCGGTAGGACATCATCATAATGAGCTCAATGTGACCAAAGAGTTGATCACGGGATGATGTGTTACGGAACGAGTAAAAGTGACTTGCCGGTAACGAGATTGAACGAGGTATTGGGATACCGACGATCGAATCTCGGGCAAGTAACGTACCTATTGACAAAGGGAATTGTATACAGGATTGATTGAATCCCCGACATCGTGGTTCATCCGACGAGATCATCGTGGAACATGTGGGAGCCAACATGGGTATGCAGATCCTGCTGTTGGTTATTGGCCAGAGAGCTATCTCGGTCATGTCTGCATGATTCCCGAACCCGTAGGGTCTACACACTTAAGGTTCGGTGACGCTAGAGTTGTTATGGGAATTAGTGTGTAGTTAACGAATGTTGTTTGAAGTCCCGGATGAGATCCCGGACGTAACGAGGAGTTCCGGAATGGTCCGGAGGTAAAGATTTATATATGGGAAGTCCTATTTTGGCCACCGGAAAATGTTCGGGATTTTTCGGTATTGTACCAGGAAGGTTCTAGAAGGTTCCGGAGTGGGGCCCACCTGCATGGGGGGACCCATATGAACGTGGGTAGTGGGGGCAAGGCCCCACACCCCTAGTCATGGCGCACCAAGATCCCCCCTTAGAAGGAATAAGATCATATCCCGAAGGGATAAGATCAAGATCCCTAAAAAAGGGGGATAACAATCGGTGGGGAAGGGAAATGATAGGATTTCTTTTCCCCACCTTTGCCAACTCCCCAATGGACTTGGAGGGCAAGAAACCAGCCCCCTCCACCCCTATATATAGTGGGGAGGCGCATGGGAGCCGCACCCCTTCCCCTGGCGCTGCCCTCTCCCTCCCCAACACCTCCTCCGTAGTAGTGCTTGGCGAAGCCCTGCCGGAGAACTGCAAGCTCCACCACCACGCCGTCATGCTGCCGGAGCTCTCCCTCAACTTCTCCTCTCCCCTTGCTAGATCAAGAAGGAGGAGACATCCCCGGGCTGTACGTGTGTTGAACGCGGAGGCGCCATTGTTCGGCGCTTAGATCGGAATCAACCGCGATCTGAATCGCTACGAGTACGACTCCTTCATCCGCGTTCTTATAACGCTTCCGCATCGCTATCTTCAAGGGTATGAAGATGCACTCCCCTCTCTCTCGTTGCTAGTCTCTCCATAGATTGATCTTGGTGATGCGTAGAATTTTTTTTAATTTCTGCAACGATCCCCAACAGAGGCGGCCAAGGCGGCGTAGAAGGAGGCGGACGCGGCGGCCAAGGCCCAAGCCGACACCGCGGCCAATGCCCAGGCGGACGCCGCGACCAAGACACGGACGGACGCGGACGCCAAGGCGCAGGTGGAGGGAGCCGCAGGTGGCAAGGTTCCACAGCTTATCATCCCCCTGCGCTCCGCGCCACCGGCACCAGAGACCCCGGCGCCGGCTGGAGGAGCCGGCAATGAGCAGCCAATCAGGGAGAGGGAAAGGGGCGATGCCACCATCTTGAGGAAGGATTTGCCTCAGCAGGCACCGACTGCCGAGGTCCATGGCAGTCGGCCTGTTGTGCCGCCAACGCCTCAAGTCAGCGGCGAGCTGGTGGTGGGGGCGACCCCTGTTGCCCGCACTCCGACGCGCCGGCGTGTGGCGAAGGCAACTTCGGCACCGTGGCCTCAGGAGATCGGAGCCTTAAGCTCGTCGGCCCCAGAGGTGGAGGCCACCAGCGCCGCTCCGCGAGAGTGGATGTCTGTTGGCGGGACGAGCGTCCTTAACAAGGCTGCGCATGAAGTCCAGTCGCTGCTTTAGGCCCAAGGCACTATCCCTCTAGAACTACACGCAAACGTTACTGGCGTCGCGAGCCGCCGTCCGGGTATGTTCCTTGACTGCTTGCTTCTGATTCTTGCAGTTTCCTTGAATTCTTCTGTGGGGGCGCGCCAGCGCACCCACTGGGTGTAGCCCCGAGTTCCGAGTCGGCTGCTGAGCAGGCGGCTCGGAACTTAAAGGTAAGTTCTGAGTGCTAACCCTTTCTTTTCTTCTGTTGTCTTTGTCGCAGGATACCACAACATCCATGCGGCCGCCTGCTGAGCAGTCTGGTCGGATCTTTCGGCGACCAGTTTTCTTTTTTCTTTCATTGAATCACTCAATTCTTAGTCTCGCGGGGGCGTGCCAGCGCACCCGCGGGGTGTAGCCCCCGAGATTCGGGCCGACTGATGAGCAGTCAGGTCGGATCTTCTGGAAACTACTTCTTTCTTTGTTGATTTGTTGACTTCCTGCTCTTTCTTGTCTTCTACAGGAGCCAACGCCACCTTACGACAGCAACTGGGTGAGGCTCAAACCACGCTGCACGCCAAGGAGGAGGAGCGCAGCAAGATGGAGCAAGAGCGCGACCGCCTGGCCAAGCAGCTGGCTGACTAGGCGGACAACCACCACGCGGAGCAAGATGGAGGAGCGCAGCAACTGGGTGAGGCTCAAACCACGCTGCACGCCAAGGAGGAGGAGCGCAGCAAGATGGAGCAAGAGCGCGATCGCCTGGCCAAGCAGCTGGCTGACTAGGCGGACAAGCACCACGCGGAGCTGCAGAATCTCAAGGACGTGGAGGAGGCCCTTTAGGCCAAGTTCGAGACTCAGCGCTCGAACTGGGTCGAGAAGGAGAGGGCCTTGTCGGACGGCTACGGCGAGATCGAGGACCTACTCGATGGTGAGTTGTCCTTCTCTTTCTTCTGCCTGCCGACTTGTCATATGAGCTGGCCTCTGGCTTCATACTTCTTTTTTCTTCTGCAGTCTATTTCCCTTGTTACTCCGTCGCCGCCAGCCAAGCCGTCGAGGCTCGTCGTAATGAGCGGAGGCTGGCTGGTGCCACGATTGCGCCCAACACCCCACGGACCCTCGCTGACCAGCTGCTTGCCACCCAAGCTCATCTCCAGCCGGCGCATGGGGCTCTCCGCCGTCTTCAGCGCGCCGGAGACCAGGTGGTCTCCGCCCTCTGGCCGGGTGCTCCCGTTCTGCGCATCGTCCATCGGACCTCCGACTGGTTGGAGGTGGCCATTGGCCGCATCGGGGCATGGAAGGGCTCCTCCGCTCGGGCGGGTGCACGACGGGCCTTGGCGTTCGTCAAGGGGTGGTACTCTAGGCTGAACCTGGACCAGCTGGCCACTCTCCATGCTGAAGCCAGCGAAGAGTTGGAGGCGGTGGCGCCCGAGCTCTATCATCGCACGGCGGCGATCGCCGAGTACACGGACACCAGTGTCTTCCTCCCCGAGCTAGACGAGGCGGGCGCTGAGGTGCAGCCCAACTGGTTCGGGCTGAACCCCAAAGGCGGCAAGGACTCGGTGGAGGAGATCGCCTCCAGCGATGAAGGCGAGGAGGAGGAGGACGAGGACGGTGAAGACGACGCGCCGGATGGTGACGACGACCGCGGACCTCAGCCTGACCAAGTCTCGACCAACGACCAGCGCACCGGCGAGCCGACTGCTGCTGATGCTGACCAGGCTAAGACCCACCAGGCGACTGCTCCACCACCCGGAGCCTCGACCTCCGCCGACCCCTCCGATCCGGCTGCTGCTCCTCTGGCCTAGGCGGCCGAGTTATCTTTTCTTTTCCTGTTTTAAAACTTCTTGAAAAAATTGTTAAGTTCGCGCAGTTCCACCCGCTGGGGGTGTATTCAAACTCCGTTGAATGCTGGTCGAGGGCCTTTTGCTATGTAAATTGTCTTTGCCGATTTCTGACTTGCTTTGCTTTTCTGCTCCTTTGGCTTTTTCCTTTGCCGCCTTCCCTTGGCCGCCGTCATGCTAGGCGGACAGCCGCTCCGCGGTCTGTGGCTGGGTCAAGTACTTGGCTGTTTTGGGAAGGCAAGTACTTTAGCAGTTGGTAGAGTGTTGCAAATTAAGATAGAAACCGGCCGACCGGCTGCTCAGCAGCCGGTCGGTGAGGCGAGGAGCCGGCTCGGCCTATGCAAATGCTTTAGTCCTTAGCCATTTTTCGTGTGGGCACAGTTTCCTGCCTTTAACTCTTGCCGGCCGGACAGTCGCTCTGCGAGATGCGGCTTGTGGCAAGAGAGGGCATAGGTGCCGGCACACTACTTGTCCGACTGCAGGTAGCATTGACATAGTACAAGGCGGCAAACCCCCGGGCCGGCTAGTCGAACCCGGTGCCAGGCAGAATAAAGAAATAACACATTCATAGGCATAGATATTATCATATAGATAAAAAAGGGTAGCCCCCGAGTGCTCCTTGAGGGACCCAATGTCTTAGTGCTTAATACAAAAGGTAGCGTGGTACATACTGAATCAACTGTAAAATGTTCGGAGGAGATTTGCGTTCCATGGGCGCCCCGATTCCTTGGCTGAATCATCTCTCTTGCGTGCTCTGGGCTTCTCCGCGTCGATGAGGTAGTAGCAGTCATTGCCGAGAGCTTATGCTGGCCGGCTGTACGCTGGATCAGCCGGAGCACAAGGTCTCCCTCTTGGAAGGATCTTGTCTTGACCTTCCGAATGTGGTAGCAGCGTAGACTCTGCTGATAGATGGCGGGCCAGCTGAGTGCTAACGGCCGGCCCTCTTCCAACAGATCGACACCGTCTTCTCGTGCTTCCTTTGCCTCTGCTTCCGTGTACATGGTGATGCGAGGTGAGTCAAACTCAATGTCAGTTGGGATGACGGCCTCGGCACCGTACACAAGAAAGAATGGAGTGAAGCCGGTTGATTTGTTCGGAGTGGTGCGGAGGCTCCAGAGGACGGCCGGCAGCTCGTCGATCCAGCAGCCGGCCGACCGCTCCAGTGGCTCGACCAGTCGGGGCTTGATGCTGGAGAGGATGAGGCCGTTTGCTCTCTTGACTTGGCCGTTTGACTGCAGATGGGCAACAGACGCTAACACTATAAAAAAGACACATCCGTGACATTTTGGGCCGAACGAATTTTTTCTGTCATACTTATGACACTTCTATGACGATAATTGTGACAAAACCCGATATCATCATAGATGTGGTGGGCTTCTACTTATATGACAAAAACTCATGAAAGAAAATGGGCTTTTAGTCCTGGGCGGGCCGGAGACGCAGCTGCATGACATTCTTTGGGCCGTCCATGACGGAAAAAACCATGGTAGAAGCGAGGGCGAGGAAAATATCGGGGTGTTCCCGGTTACGGTGGGTGGTCGGGGCCGAGCGATGCGCGTTTCTCTCGTATACGCACGCGCGTGGGTGTGAGGCATTGGGCTCTAACTGAACCCGAGCGAGGCGTTGGGCTCTAACTGAACCCGAGCGATACGCGTTACTGAACCCGAGCGATCGATCGTCGGCTGTTAACTGAACCCGATCGAGCGATTCCTTCGCTACTGCTGCTAACTGAAGTCGATCGATGCTACCTTTGGATGAACAGTGAGCGTTGCTGGGGGGTTTGGATGAACAGTTCCCGGTGGGTGTGGATGAACAGGACCCGTGGTGTTGCCTCTGGATGAACAGGACCCCAATCGATCGAGCTGGTTGGGGCTGGATGAACAGGACCCCGTGGAGGGCTGGATGAACAGGACAACCCCGTGGAGGGCTGGATCAATAGTAGACGGTGGAGGGCTGGATGAACAGTAGCCCGTGGAGGGGTGGTTGAACAGGAGCCCGTGGAGAGGGCTGGTTGAATAGTAGCCGGTGGAGTAGCGCGCGGTGGAGGCTGGATGAATAGGAGCCCGTGGATGAACAGTCGCAGGTGGAGGCTGGAGGAGGTCGACGGTGGATGAACAGTAGCCCGTGGAGGCTCGAGGGGGTCGATGGTGGAGATGAACAGTATCCCGTGGAGTCCCGTTTTGCGGTATGCCACACCCCTCCCGATGAACAGGACCCCCATTTCGACCGTAGCACTCCAACACAAGTCCGTTTCCTCCGTTTTGCGATACGCCACACCCCTCCCAATCAACAGGACCCCCGTTTCGACCGTAGGAGGTCCGTTTCCTCTGTTTTGCGGTACGCCAGACCCCTCCTGATGAACATGATCCCTTTTCGAACGTGGCCGGTCGAACACAAGGCCGTTTCCTTTGTTCTGCGGTACGCTAGGCCTTGTTTCCATCGGCTGTTCCGTCCAAGCCCTCCCAATGAACACGACGACGCATTCCGTTCCGACCTAGCCAGTTGGCTCCCCATGAACACGACGATGACGCAGTTTCTCCGTTCCGACGCAGCCATGTACACGAGCCCTGGCCATACGTATGCGTGAGTAGGCATTTGAGACCCTGCCCGTATGTACGTACATGGCCGTATTTTCTTTCTTGCACACTGGCCGCCGTACGTACGTGTACATGCTACGTGTGCGCCTCTACATCGACCAGTATGGACATACACATACACTTCGACCAGGTGGGTCCTGACTGTCAGGCACTTCCTTCCGTGCGAAGATGTAGCTGGTGGGTCCCAGCAGTCAGGGGGCGAATCATTTTTTTGCCCGGACGGACTTCCTTGCGTGCGAAGATGTAGCTGGTGGGTCCCAGCAGTCAGGGGGAAGAATCATTTTTTTGCCCAGACGCACTTCCTTGCGTGCGAAGATGTCGCTGGTAGGTCCCAGCAGTCAGGGGGGAAACGTTTTTTCGCATAATATGGTTTCCCGTCCGGTGGGTGTCGGTGTCAAAACTGGCGTATCTCGGGTAGGGGGTCCCGAACTGTGCGTCTAAGGTCGATGGTAACAGGAGACAGGGGACACGATGTTTTACCCAGGTTCGGGCCCTCTCTATGGAGGTAATACCCTACTTCCTGCTTGATTGATCTTGATGAATATGAGTATTACAAGAGTTGATCTACCACGAGATCGTAATGGTAAACCCTAAAAGTCTAGCTTGTATGACTATGGTAATGAGTATATGCTTTCCGGACTAAACCCTCCGGTTTATATAGACACTGGGGGGATGTAGGGTTACATAGAGTCGGTTACATAGGAAGGAATCTTCATAGTTGATCGCCAAGCTTGCCTTCCATGCCAAGGAGAGTCCTATCCGTACACGGGCACAGTCTTCGGCCTTCGTGTCTTCACAGCCCATCAGTCCGGCCCATGGATAACTGGTCGGACGCCCGAGGACCCCTTAGTCCAGGACTCCCTCAGTAGCCCCTGAACCTGGCTTCAATGATGAGGAGTCCGGTGCGCAGATTGTCTTCGGCATTGCAAGGCGGGTTCCCTTCTTTCCGAACTCCAAGATAGTTTTCGGACGCGATGATAGTATCCGGACCTGTCACACGCACCATACACAACCGCAGAGAGAATATAATTTTACACGAGTCCAATCCTCTGACAACTTTTTGTAGCATGACATCACGTCTGACCTGCCGCTCCATGTTCCGAGACGCGGTTGCCATTGGCACGTCTTGTCAAAGCAGAGATCGTGTCCCCTTATTGTGGGATTCTCATCAATGCGGGCATGGGTAACCCAACCGTGCCGTTTACACAGGCCTTGGGAATAGGCGAGCCTTTAGGGCGAGTGGGGAGGCGCTTGATATTCGCGGCCTTTATAAGGGGATAAGGATTCCCTTTTTTCACCCACGCCCTTTCTCTCCCTCAACCCTTCCGTCCTTGAGCTCCAGCGCCCAAGCTTTAGCTTTTTCTCGTCCGAGAAAGCACTCCAAACATGTCTGGATCTGGAGCTCGAGGCAAGTGGATGGCCTCTTCCGTCAAGAAGAAGGACATCAAGGAGCTCCGGGAGGCCGGATACCTGGCCAAGGAGATTGCTCACCGACTCCCGGTCAAAGGACAGATCGTCCCCACTCCAGAGCCCCATGAGAGGGTTGTGTTTCTCACACATTTTGTCCGCGGGCTGGGGTTCCCTCTTCACCCGTTCGTCTGCGGACTGATGTTTTACTACGGGCTAGACTTCCATGACCTAGCCCCCAACTTCATTCTCAACATCACGGCATTCATTGTCGTGTGCGAGGCCTTTCTCCGCATCCCACCTCATTTTGGCCTATGGCTGAAGACCTTCAATGTGAAGCCGAAGGTGGTGAGCGGCCAACAAGCAGAGTGCGGAGGCGCCATGGTGGGCAAGATGCCCAATGTTACCTGGCCCGAAGGCTCCTTCACGGAGACGGTGAAGGGGTGGCAGGGTGGTTCTACATCACCGAGCAGCGGACACTGACTAGGCGGCGGCCCCCGAATTCCGATCCAGAATCCCGATGCGGCTCACCTCCTGGCAAGAGAGGGGCCTAACCTGGGGTCCTTCGAACGAGCTGATTGGGCTCCAAATGTGCGTCCAGAACATGATAGACAAGAAAATCAAGCTTGTCAACGTGATCCAGGTCATGCTCATTTGTCGGGTCCTTCCGTGCCAACGCCAGACTTGCTATCTGTGGGAGTACGATCCAGCCAAGCACCAGATGCTACTAGAGCTCTTCGGCACGACGCATGAAGACATCTGGAAAATGCTCTTCAAGGCCGGCGAGACGCCACCGCCCACGACAGAGGATCGCGGGCTCAGCTTAAAGCGCCAGGCTAATTCGGTAAGTTCTTTCATGTTTTCAAGGTATACCCTTTACTAGCATATTTTGAGGAAAAAGCCTAAGCCTTCCTATCCATGTTTTCAGGCCTGGATCGAGGTAGCAGGGGGATTAACTGTCCGGCTCCGCTGCCCGAAGACCAAGAATTCCCATTACTGATGAAAATGCTATCTCCAGCACCTTATGAGGTGCCGGAGAAGACGGCCAAGAAACCGGCCAAAGGGGCCCGGAGGGGCCCTCGCCGAAAAGGAGCTTCAGACGTGATGTCCGAAGACGAGACTCACTCTTCGTTCGCGGAAGACAATGACAAGGAGGAAGAAGAAGACGACTCCCCACCCGAGGTGGGGAGGAAGAAGAGAGCGGCCTCCACGAATCTAGAGGCGAAGGCGCCCAAGAGGGGGAGGGGCTCCTGCGCGGATAACTCCGCGTGGGATATCGATAGTAGTCCGGAGCGACCTCCCCGGACCAAGCCTCGGGCCGCATCATAAGTACCAAAATCCTTATGCGCGCCCAAACGTCCGGCCTTTCCGGTTTTTAATATTGATATGTGTAAATTGTGTTATTCCAGTCCGGCCCGCGACGGCTCCCCGCGATCCTCGACAGAGGGTTCGCTAGACTCAAAGGAGATGGCTAGCATGTCTCTGCCGCCTACTCATTCTGTCTCGCCCAAGGGTGATGACGAGGTGGTCTCCCAAAGGACCTTCCCAGACCGGGGGGAGGTTCCGAAGATCGTCAGGGTGGCACCCCAGGATGACTCCTCGGCCGCCGGACACATGGAGGGAAAAGCCCCCGTGGGGACTGGTGATGGGGGCCGGGTTCCATTCGGCCCTCAGCCGGATACCATTCCGGAGACCTTCACGGCTCCGGAGTCCAGCGAACGGCCTTCCCCGAAAGGAGGAGGTGTGCCTGTTCCGCCGGTGACCTCTGTCCAACCAGAGGCACCGAATAATCTGCTGGAAACGCTGCAAGGCGCTTCCATTGTGGATGAACACCGTACCCTTATGGGTACGGTGGTAAAAAAGGTTCAGTTCACCAAAAGCAGACTGACCGAAGCCTGCGCTAGCCTTCTAACAGGATTTGAGGTGAGTAATGTAATTGTGGGAAGAATATCATAGTGTAGACAGTAGCCCCTGATGCTCTGTTCGGTGTTCAGAAAGAAAAAGCCGAACAAAGGATCAAAAATAATTTTCGCAGGAGTCTAACATAAGGTGTCTATGTGAATAAGCAGGCATCGCTGCTGGCTGCTACCGCTCATACTGCGGAGGTCTCCGGACTGAAGCAGAAACTGGAGCGGGCCGAAGAAGAGCTCGGCCTCGTGAAGAAGCAGCTAGAGGATAGCCAAGGTATGCAGTAACCTATGTGTACATTTAATAAGGATGAATAGTCCGTGCGGACTAAAGTGTCATGAACTTTATTAGGGGCCACAACCGAGGTGGCAGCCCTCAAGAAGGCGTTAGCCGAGGCCGAGGACAAAGCGGACAAGGAACGCGCCGCGCGCGAGAAGCATGAGGCCCTGGTTAACAAGGCCCAGCAAGAGCTCCAGGATGCCGTCGAGAAGCTCGAGTCCTTGGAGCGCGATTTTAGGACGCAAGAGTCCGAACTTGCGAAGGCCCGCCAGAGCGTGCAGGATGCCCGAGCCGAAGCCCAGAGCGCCCTCCAGGAGATTCAGGTGGCCAAGAAGATTGCGGCGGGTAAGTCTTTGGCTATGCAAAGCAAGTATGCGAAGGAAACATTCCTTGTACTTACCCGAATTTGGGTTTTCCAGGGGCGTTTACGAATCTGCCGTGCAGCATATCAGATGCTGCCGAGTTCTATCGAGCCGAAGAGGGGATGTCTGCGGAGAAGCTATTCTGGTCTCAATATCTTAGACCAGAACATCCGGTGCCCTTTAGCGACCAGCTGAAACAGCTGGTCGAGCTGCACCGGTCGGCCGAGCTAGCCATGAAGGACCTAATAGTCCGGCTGTGGCCTGCCGAGCCCATACACAGCAGCTACTTCGGACTTGTGAAGCGGCTTGTGAGTGCCTGCCCACGGCTCGAAGCCGTGAAGCGATCGGTCTGCATTGAAGGTGCACGGATGGCATTTGCCCGCGTCAAGATGTATTGGGCGAAGCTGGATGCCAAGAAGCTGATGACCGAGGGGCCGCTGGAGGGCAAGGAGCATCGTCGACCCGGGCTGTATTATGATAGTGTCCTGGAGGGATCCCGCCTTGTGGCGGAGCAATCTGCGAAGGACGTGATATTCCCATGAAAACATTTGGGGTGTCCTGCAATATGAAACAAGATCGGTATGTAATATGGTGGTTGTAATGAAATTTTACCTCCTGTGCGGCCTTTTATTAAAATCTGAGGGTTGACCAGTCGTCGGCTTCTGCCCCCACGTAGATAGTACGGGGGTGTTCGGGATAAATCTGAACACTCTTTACTCCACATTCTAGTCCTTAAAGGAGGTGTTTAGCGCAACGAACAAGGCAATCAGACTATACGGCCTTTATCACCCTCACTTAGCCATAGGAGTTTGACAATGAAAATTTCAGCGAAGCCCCTGGTGTTCGGAAGGCCGAACTAGGGGCGCTATACATGCCTAATCAGAGAAAAACCCGATTCCTCGCATAAAGCGGAAAAAATCTCTAGGGATTTGAGACCTCTCGAACAGCTGACCAGCTCTCGCCGCATCATGACAGTCAGTTTTCGGCTTTCTCTACTGAGGTGCTCGTCCGGAAGAACTGGGACACAATCGCAGTAGTTCTCCCTTTACTACCCTAGCCGATATAGCGGAACGTAAGGTAGTAAGCACAGGAGCTGGGCAACCCAACTATTGACCAAAGACATGATTCGGAGCCGACGCATATAATGCTATAAGTTTGGGGTGCCGAACTTTACTGTAAAAGTGTTCGGACTTTTGTTGCCGTAATGCGGGGCGTGATGAAGCCCCTGGCGCAGTAATACGTACCAGAGTGTACGTGTGCAATGAGTAATAAATACAAAGGAAAAAGGGGGAAATTAAGTAATAAGCTGACGCTACCCTTTATTTGTAATGTGATTAATACGTCGAGGCGTACTTGTACATGTAATACGATAAGCAAGAAAGGCTATTTAACATGCCAAGACCAAGTGCGAGCTGCGTGCGGGTATGTAAAACAGGTATAGCAATCGTTAGCGGAGGCCACCTAGGATTCCCTTGTACGGCAAAGCTCCTTGCCTCCTTGGTGTGTCCGACAAACGGGTTGTCAGAAGAAACCTCGAAAAGAGAGAAACCTGAAATGAAAAAGAGAAAATGAAGGTACGCGAATCCTAGGGTCAGTCGAGACGCACTGTGGATCGCGAGCTAGCTATGCCTCCGTCCATACCCATGGGATTTTGGGCGCGTAGTTATGTACGCGCGGTACGAATGCCACTCCCTCATCGGGACTGGGACGGAGGCCGAATTGCTAATCGACCTCTTGACAAGCTGAGTTGTCCTGTTGCAGTGTAGTCCGGACCCTCTTAACAATGTCCAGGGCCTCGGCAGCCGGATTATAGTTCTGCTTGAGAAGGCCGCTCTGTACCTCTGCTGCTAGGGCGGCTGTGTGCTCCTTTGTACGGAGGGAGCGTTCCGTGTTTCCATTGACTGTTATGACGCCACGTGGACCGGGCATCTTGAGCTTGAGATAAGCATAGTGTGGCACCGCGTTGAATCTAGCAAACGCGGTTCGTCCGAGCAGTGCGTGGTAGCCGCTGCGGTAGGGGACGATATCGAAGATTAGCTCTTTGCTTCGGAAGTTGTCCGGGGAACCGAAGACCACCTCCAGCGTGATTGAGCCCGTACAACGGGCCTCTACGCCTGGTATGACTCCTTTAAAGGTAGTCTTTGTGGGCTTGATTCGTGAGGGATTGATGCCCATTTTGCGCACTGTATCCTGATAGAGCAGGTTGAGGCTGCTACCACCGTCCATTAGGACTCGTGTCAAGTGAAATCCGTCGATGATTGGGTCGAGGACCAGTGCGGCCGAACCGCCATGACAGATACTAGTTGGATGATCTTGACGGTCAAAGGTAATCGGGAATGACGACCATGGATTGAATTTGGGGCTATAGGCTCTACCGCATAGACGTCCCTGAGTGCGTGCTTGCGCTCCCTTTTGGGGATGTGTGTAGCAAATATCATGTTCACCGTTTTGACTTGAGAGGGAAATTTCTTCTGCCCCCCAGTGTTCGGCTGCCGGGGCTCTTCATCGTCGTCCTCGCTTTGCGATCCCATTTCCTTACTCTCGGCATTTGACTTGCTGGCTTGCTTGAAAACCCGGCAAGCTCTGTTGGTATGATTGGCTTGTTTGTCTGGGGTGCCATGTATCTTGCACGGACGATCGAGTATGTGGTCCAAGCTGGATGGTCCCTCGCTGTTCCTTTTACAAGGCCTCTTCCGCTGGCCGGACTTGGAGCCACTGAATCCGGCGTGAACTGCAGTGTCATCGGTGTTATCGCCATTACTTCTGCGTTTGTGTCTATTGCGCCGGAGCTTGCCGGTGCTGTTTTTGGCCTCGGAGGGGCCTGCCTCGTTGGTTGTGTTTTTACTGCGAGCCATCCAACTATCCTCACCCGCGCAAAAGCGGGTCATGAGTGCCGTGAGGGCTGCCATAGACTTCGGCTTTTCTTGGCCGAGGTGGCGGGCGATCCATTCGTCACGGATGCTATGTTTAAAGGCTGCTAGGGCTTCGGCATCTAGACAGTCAACTATTTGGTTCTTCTTGGTTAGGAACCTAGTCCAGAATTTTCTTGCTGATTCTCCAGGCTGTTGGACTATGTGACTTAGGTCATCGGCGTCTGGTGGCCGGACATAAGTACCTTGGAGGTTGTCAAGAAAAGCTTCTTCCAAGTCCTCCCAGCTGCCGATGGAATTTTCAGGCAGGCTATTTAACCAGTGTCGAGCTAGCCCTTTGAGCTTTAGTGGGAGGTATTTGATGGTGTGGAGGTCGTCTCCACGGGCCATATGGATGTGGAGAATAAAATCCTCGATCTATACTGCGGGATCGGTTGTTCCGTCGTATGATTCAATATTGACGGGCTTGAACCCCTCGGGGAATTCATGATCCATTACTTCATCTGTGAAGCAAAGAGGGTGTGCGGCACCTCTATATCGGGCCGCGTCGCGACGCACCTTCGATGAAGTCTGCCTGCGGTTATCGGCCCGGGTGTGACTAGGTTTGTCACGTTCGAATAGGTAGCCGTCATCGCGAGTCGAAAAGTGTCCTCGCGATCCGTAGATTGATCTAGTGTGTCCTGCTCTACTGTCCAGGTCATGTCGAAGGTCATATGTATAGTTCCGAGCTGTTTTGTCTCTGTTTTTACGAGGCGGTGGGGCGGGCTGCTGTTCGGCCTGAGTTGCCGTTTTATCCCGATCGCGGGGTGGACAGTCCGCCGCACTGTCCCGACCACATGGTGGTCGTTCCGCATTGCGTGAGGGAGGTATGGGCTCCGGTGCCTCCTCATTGAACTGAGGTAGCAGTCTGCGCTTCGGGTAACTCTTGGCTGGACGCTTGATGCCGTATTCTTCGTCTGCCAGGACATCAGTCCATCTGTCAATGAGTAGGTCTTGATCAGCTTGAAGTTGCTGCTGCTTCTTCTTCAAGCTTCTTGCAGTAGCTATTAGCTGGCGCTTGAAGCGCTCCTACTTGAGGGGTTCCTCAAGCACGATGAAATCCTCATTGCCGAGGCTCTCCTCATCCTCAGAGATTGGACGATAACTATCGCCATCCGAGTCGTTGGGCATGGCCTGTTTATCAGGGTTAACTTGCCCGTTTTCTTGTTCCTCCTGTTCGGATGTTGCTCCAACAGGGTCTTCATTGTTTTCAGCGTCGTCCGGAGTACTATTTTCTCCGGTGCCAGTGTTGCTGTCTTTTGAGCGACGTGACTTAGAACGGCGTTTAGGGCGCCGGCGCTTGGACTATGTCTCAGGAGGTTTATTCGCAACTAGATCTTCTTTGTCATCGTCGCTAGCTTTTTTAGGTGTGTCAACCATGTACACATCGTACGAAGAGGTGGCCGTCCAACGCCCAGTGAATGGCGGGTCTTGTCCTTGCTCCTTGTCGGCATCGTCGTCCATACCATCGATGTCTTCGGAACCATAATCAAGCATGTCGGTTAAGTCCTCGACAGTGGCTATGAAGTGGGTGGCGGGTGGGAAGCGAAATTCTCCATCATCAGCCTCTAGTTCGAACCGGACATAGTTCGGCTATGAGTCCCCCGCCAAGGACAGGTTCTTTAATGAATTTAGCACATCGCCCAAGGACAAGTGTTGGAAGATGTCTGCGGCGCTGGACTCGAAGATCGATAACCGATCCAGCTTGGTGTCCGCAGGCGTACGTGGTTCGGAACTTATAGCCGTAAACGAGTCCGGAATTCCGTTGACGCAGACATTGCAAGGTGTTGAGTCTGTGTGTGGCTCCAACGCCGCGGACTCTGTGGCTTCGGATGGCGCGATCTGCTCCGAATCTAAGGCCGTAGCAGTTACAGGAACCATTTCCTGAATATGGTCCGATGACAGATTTAAGTCATGTTCATCGGAGCGAGGGGGAGCGATCGCCGCGGTCTCAAATCCGTTGAAGATCAAGTCTCCACGGATATCCGCGACGTAGTTCAAGCTTCCAAATCTGACCTGGTGGCCAGGGGCGTAGCTATCGATCTGCTCCGGATAGCCAAGCGAGTTGGCCCATAGTACGAAGCCGCCGAATACGAAGATCTGTCCGGGGAGGAAGGTTTCTCCTTGGATAGCGTCACTATCGACGATCAAAGGGGCCATCGAACCTTTCGTCGACGGCATAGTGGGACTCTCAATGAACGCACCAATGTCGGTGTCAAAACCGGTGGATCTCGGGTAGGGGGTCCCAAACTGTGCGTCTAAGGTTGATGGTAACAGGAGACAGGGGACATGATGTTTTACCCAGGTTCGGGCCCTCTCTCTGGAGGTAATACCCTACTTCCTGCTTGATTGATCTTGATGAATATGAGTATTACAAGAGTTGATCTACCACGAGATCGTAATGGCTAAACCCTAAAAGTCTAGCCTGTATGACTATGGTAATGAGTATATGCTTTCCGGACTAAACCCTCTGGTTTATATAGACACCTGGGGGATCTAGGGTTACATAGAGTCGTTTACATAGGAAGGACTCTTCATAGTTGATCGCCAAGCTTGCCTTCCACGCCAAGGAGAGTCCTATCCATACACGGGCACAGTCTTCGGCCTTCGTGTCTTCACAGCCCATCAGTCCGGCCCATGGATAACTGGTCGGACGCCCGAGGACCCCTTAGTCCAGGACTCCCTCAGTGGGTCCTTGCTGTCAGGTGGAGGAATCATTATTTTCCGCGTAATAAGGAAGCACTTCCTTGCTGCGGCCGTGGACCCAGCTGTCAGCCTCTCCACGTACAGTCCACGTCCGATGGAAGCCGTTCCTTGACCACGTTAACCACGCCGCGCCGAGAGCACCAGGGTGGTGGACGACGGCGAGGCCTAGGAAGGGGACGACGCAGAGTCGGGGAAGACGCGTCAGTGGATGCCCACGCGTAGAGGAGTATGAGGTTTCACTGGTTCACTGCAGTGTGAGGCTGCTGTCGCTGCAGAATAATAGGGGGTGTGGGTGAGTAGATGGATGGCCTGGCCAGTGGTGGGAGTAGTAGGGGCGGTGAGGCCTCCGCGGCATCGCAGCCGGCCACAGGAGGCAGGAGCACGAGGCACGACCGGCGCTGGTTTGGGCGGCTGGAGCAAGAAGACCAGAGGTTGAAGAAGCACTACGGCCGTTGGATGGACATTGTATGGTCACTGGAGCTAGAATCGTTCATATTGACTAAGTTGACAAAGCCCTCCATCGCCGTCAACTTAGTTGGCCCACAAGTCAGCCTCCCACAATTGTGGGTCCCAGCTAGCAGGGGGTATTCATTTTTTTGTGCGTAATAAGGAGGCACTTCCTTGCGTGCGAAGATATAGCTGGTGGGTCCAACCTGTCAACGGTGGGAATGATTTTTTCGCGAAATACAGAGGCCCTTCCAATGGGTCCTAGCTATCAGGTGCAGGAATCATTATTTTGCGCGTAATAAGGAGGCATTTCCTTGCGTGCGGCCGTGGACCCAGTTGTTAGCCTCTCCACGCACAGTCTACTTCCGATGGTGTCGTTTGTTGACCACGTTGACCACTCCGCGCCGAGCGCATCCAAGGTGGTGGACGACGGCGAGGCCCCGGACAGCAACGAGCCGGAGATGGGAAGATGCGGGAGTAAAGTCGCAGACGGAGAGGTGTACGAGGGTTAACTGGTTCTGGTGCGGTGTGGTTTGGCAGTCGGTGGAGAAGAACAGGAGGTGTGGAGGGGTGGAGGGATGGCCTGGCCAACGGTGGAGTAGCGCTTCACAGTGAAGCGTGCTAAGCAGAGCTGCTAGCAGCAGGAGGCGGGAGCAGGTGGTCCCGGCGGCGCTGGAGGAAGAAGACGAGATATGGAAGATGGATGCCGGTCGTTGGATGTAAATCCAATGGCTAACAGTGTCAGAATCATTTGTTGACTAAGTTGACAACGACTTGCATTGGCTTCGACCTATTGGCCCACATTTCAGCCTCCAAAAATGTGGCACGTATTCAACCCATTTTTTCAAAATTTACAGTCTTCTTTTTGCTGGGTAGAATTTACAGTCAATTTGATGTTTTTGTTGAATTACAGTCCATTAGCTGGGTTGGGTGAATAAATAATGTAGCGTCCATGCGGCCCATTTATGTTTTTCCTAAAAAATTACAGGCCATTTGCACTTTCTCGAAATACACGATTTTGCTTGGCTGATTCTAATTATAATGTTGGGGTGGGCGTAGCAATGTTATCAAAAAATAAACTGGGGCTGAGCATTTTGTTATATATATATATATATATATATATATATATTTAAATAATAAGTGATTTATTATTACATTGGTCCTTAAATCTTACCAAGCTTTTGTACACAATCACCAGGATTTTCGTTGCCAAAAAAATCCAGGATTTTATTGTTAAGAAATTATTTTTATAAGTTAATAAGATGTGGGATATTGTTTTCTTACATATGTAAGTATCTGTTAAATATAGGATGACAATAACAATAATATATAATAACATATAAAATAATTTAAATATATATAATATAGAATAGACCTCTGCGTTTTCTTCAAAAAAAACATAAATTTGGCTGCCGATGTTTCAGGAAAAATAAAACCTTGGATGGGAGGTCCATAGGCCGGTCGATACATGACGGCCCTCAAGAAAATACAAACAGGCCTATGGACCTCCCATCCGAGGTCGTGGGCTGCGCATGTTAATAAAGAAAGCCTAGACGGGGCAGCCCGAAACCCAGCTGATACTTGCTGCCCCAGTGATAATAAATGATACCTGCCAGCTCCCCGGCTTCTTTGTGAATTTATCTCCTATAGTAACTACGTTGAAGCACCTAAAAAAATGTAACTATGTTGACAAACCCGTGGTCCCCAACGTCAGTATAGCATTAGGAGGAAGTATTTTTTCGATGAGGCACTTACTTGCGTACGGCCATAGACCTGGTGGGTCCCGACTGTCCGCCTCTCCACGTACAGTCCTCTCCAGATTCCTCTCGTTTGTTCAGCATGTTCACAATGGCAGACAGCGGCGTCGCGGCGAGTGGACAAAGGCGTAAGAGGAGATCCGACCACCTGAGGAACTGCCTTATTAGTAACGAAACAACTGAACTAGCCTAGTGGCCGAGTGACACTACCCGATAGCTGTTCCGCCCGGGTTCGGTTCCACCTGTGCAGAGAAAATATCTCCAAAATTTTTGCCTCTGCCTTTATTGACATGTGCGTCCCAATTGTCATCTACGCACACCACGTCCAACACTTGCCAAAACTTCGTCCCTCGTTTTCTCTGTTTTTCGCACACTCGACATTGTGTGGGCATTTTGAAAATAGCATATCTTTTTGACTGTGCAACATATGAAGATGTGCTATGCATGAATGTTGATCAGCATGATGTTAACCGGTTGGTAGTTCTAGTTTCGACCATGAATAAAACTTCCAACATGATGTTAACACTGTTTGAAAAGGCCGTGTTAATATAAATGCTCTGCCTCTGAAAGTTGCAGTTTCTTATCTGAAACTGAACTTGGAGTTTCTTATCTGAAACTGAAACTTGCAGTTTCTTCTCTGAGAATCACATTGTCTGCACTTTTATACTCCTATGAAACTACATTTTTTAAGTGCTAAAAATAGATCTCTAGAATTCATAAAATACTTCATATGCTCAATACTGCAAATCTGAAATTCAAAAGACATTCATATCTGAAAGTACTCTCAAAATACACAACACAAAACACAATTCACAACCTGCAAATACTAACAACCCTAAGCTCCTCCTGACAATTCACAACCTGCCCGACTATTGGGCTGGGGGGGCAGTCCCTCCTATTCCTCGGCGGCAGACAGCCGCCCCGTGAGACGATGTGAACGGCGAGGGAGAGGATGGCGGGGAAGCGTCGTCGGGCCAACTGTTTTTCTCCTCTTGCAGTTGGGTTCGGTCGACGAAGACTCCACCGGCTCGCTCTGGCACGACACCCTCACAAACGGCACCCTGTAGATGCTCGATCCTTCAATCTCTGGTGGATGCTCCATCTGGGATCGATACTCCCACCACCGCTCCCTCACGATCGGATTCGGTGAATCTGTTTGCTCCATGGCCCAGAGGAGCAGCTCTATGTACTCCCGCGCGACTCCCTCCGGGAGTATCGCCGCCTTTTCGCTCTGTTGCAGATATTTGGCCATGGATGTCGCCGTCGCCGCTAGTTGGTCCTTGTTGTCAAACCAAGACTGTATCTCCAACATCCTAGCTAGCTTCACAGGGTCGCCGTCTGCGATCCTCACGTATCGGTTGTACTCCTCCATCGATCTACTTCTCCACAGCACCTTCACTCGCCGGCGGTGGTTTTTGAATGGAAGAGGAGAGGAGCAGCGCTGGTTTTGGATTAGAACGGGAGAGGAGCGACGCTGGTTTTGGATTGGAACAGGAGAGGAGGGGCGGTGGTTTTGAAATGGAAGAGGAGAGGAGCGGCGCTGGATTTAGATTGGAACAGGAGAGGAGCGGCGGTGGTTTAAGAGGAGAAGAGCGGAAGAGCGGCGCTGGTCTTGGAAGTATTTTTTTGTTTTGCGTATTTTGGGTCAAAGTTTGACCACGTACTGTATTTGACAAGCAAAATGTGAATGCATGTCACCAAAAATTGTATCGTTTGGTTCGTATCTGAATGTACTTTCAAATTATATTATTTTTGCAACGTATAACATATATTTTATTTGCGAAAATCATGGTCAATTATGACCCAGAATAAAAGGGAGACTAGTTAATGTGGGGTCGCTTTCTTAATTGAAGGGTAAATTGATTTTGATTTTGATCCAGTCACAGCGCGCGGCCCTCTCGTCCAATCCTAAATCGCTGCCGCACGCTCCTCTCCCTCTTCTCCATTGCAAAACCACCTCCTCTCCTCTCCATCATCTCCATTCAAAAACCACCGTCTCGCCTCTCCCTCTTCTCCATTGCAAAACCACCTCCTCTCCTCTCCATCATCTCCATTCCAAAACCACCGTGTCGCCTCTCCCTCTTCTCCATTGCAAAACCACCTCCTCTCCTCTCCATCATTTCCATTCCAAAACCACCGTCTCGCCTCTCCCTCTTCTCTATTGCAAGACCACCGTCTCTCCTCCCATCTTCCAAAGCTAGCACCGGACCACTCAGAAGGACATTTATGGAGAGGATGCAGCAGCGAATCAGGCAGATCGCCGGCGGCGACCAGGCAAAGTTAGCCAGGTTGAAGGAGATCCTTACTTGGTTTGACAATGAGTGGGAGATTTCGAGGACGGTGAGGGCCATGTGGCAATGTATGAGAAAGAGCGAGACGGCGGCGATGTACATGTACTCCTCGGCGGCAGTCACGCCGCAGTCCTTCGAGTTCATCTAGTGTCTCCTCTGGGCGATGGAGCAGACAGATTCGTCCGAGGCGAAAGTTAGGCGGAGGTGGTGGGCGTACAGGTCGAAGGTCGAGCACCCAGAGGATAACGAATCGATCGAGTACGGTGTGTTGTTCGTGAGGGTGCAGAGCCAGCCGGAGCCACAGGAGTATTCGTTCTCCCACCGCAAGAGGAGTCCGGATGGCGCGACATCGCTTCCCCACCGCTCTCCACGGTTCCCTCGATGCTCGCCTCATTTCAACGGCGGTGGTAGGGTTTAAGGTAAGCTTCGCACTAACCTAATCTTCCACCTGCTCATGCTTACAATCAGTGTGACAGCTAATGAAAATCATGGTTACAATCAGTCTCCAAGTACTACGCCAATCACCCTTAAATAGCTCTGGACCTTTGGGTCAAAGTTGTGACACTGTGTACAAATAAAGAAAAATAGATTGGTGCTTCTTTCAGAAAAGTGTACTCCCTAGAAAACTGCCAATATAAGCTACTAGTATTTGGTTAGAGGATTTGCTGCCGAGAAAGATCCGTCCACAGAGAGCGCCACACATCCCACTGGTGGTGGTGGATGCCAATGCGTGCATGGAGCATGGTTGGTGTCGGTAATTTTTACTTGGCACACCTCGCACTCTGCATATATGCCGGTTCCATCCGTACATTTGTGCAGTTCCACCAAAATGCAGCTGAATAACCCTGTTTGCACAGATAATGAAAAAGCGTGATTACATTATAGTGGCACTAGTTGATGAAACACGCAAAATAAATAGAAGAAAATATTGCGATAGTATCATAGTATGCCATGCTGCGAGGGCGAGATGGGCCCTGCGACGCCTCATACGGTACGCCACGCCTCATACTGGAAATCGTCCCAAGTCTCCCCGATACACCTTCTGCCAGTGATGAACATCAGTGTACAGCGGTAGTACAAGGAGGGGCCTTGAGACATTCAAATCTCTATTTTTGTGCAGATCAACTAAAATTAAGCACCCCAGTTTGCAGAAACGCTTAAACATTAACAATGGGACTAGTTGATGAAACATACATTAACAAAGAGAAGCACTTTCTTTATCTACATTGGAAATGAAATGATAGAGAGGACACTCGCTCTATTTTAACTGTATTATTACTTCATTTTATCAGTGACACTAGGGTCGAGCAGGTGGCAAACGAGGTGTACCGTGCGTCGCAAGGATGAAGGCCGGGGGTGCTTAGACTGGGATGCTGAAGCTGGCTCTTTCAGTCCCTATCTTCCCCCTGATGTTTCTGTGGTAGCATTTGGGTTGTAATCCAAACTTGGTCGAGCTGGTGCTGCGTCCCCCTACCTGCCTAGCTTATGTGGCGAACTTGTCTCCTGCTAGTACTCAGTCCGTTCTAGTAGTAGTTGCATAACTGCCCGTTTACACTGAGATGTTGTCGGATAATGGTTCTCTATGGTTGGGTTTCTTTAATGAAATCGGAGGGAACCCCCTCTTTCGATATATAAAAAAACAGTGGCACTAGCGGTGCCAAAACATTGCCTCAAATTAATAGTGCCACTAGATTAAGGTGCAAAATAATAACATTACTGCTTTATCATGGCAGTGCCAAAACAGTAGCACAAGAGCAGGATCAACATGCAGGATCTTTGGCAAACGGTCAGACCAAAAAGGAACATACCTCGTGATGGGAACCATATCTGCAGTCAACGCCATCGTAGAAGGGATGACACCAGTCACCAACATGGATGATTCAATTCATGGGACCTTTTGGTGCAGTTCACCTAAAATGAAGCAATGTCCCATGAGCTAGCAGCTTCTTCTTCTTTTTTAAGAAAAGGGCTCCAGCCCCGGTTCCATTTCCATCAGAAAACGAAACCCACAGAGCTTCTTCTTCATTAGTTGCAATAAAATTGAGCAACATCAAGGTTGGTCGTGAAGCTCCTGGAATGTTCAACTATAATTTGGATATCATTTGTGCAGTTCAACTAAGATCAAGCGTGAAATGTATATCTCTGTTTGCACAAAAAAGGTGGAAAGGAGGGTGACTAACAAGTGATGAAACATGCATCAAATGAAAAAAGCATGTTCCTTATCTGAATGGCAATCGTACAAGGACAGTAGCAATTTCTAGCAGCATTGCTAGATATTAGTGTGGGCATTAGGATTAACTATGACAACCGTTAAATACGACATTACTTTAATGGTGCCATTGCTTCATTTTACCAGCAACATTACATTAACAGCTGCTACAGAGTCGGTATTTGGGCACGGGAGAGTAGGCGGACCAGGACAGTTGCATCTCTAACGAAAAGAAGCAACTTATCTTAATGGGAAATTTAGCAGGACATGAAAAAAAGTGCCATTGATTCATATTACTGGAGGCATTACATTGAAAACAACATTGGTTTAACGTGTCCTTACTTTTAACAGTGCGACTGCTACATTTTACCAGTGGCATTACATAACAGCGGCTCGGGGCAACAAACATCAGAAGAGGATATCTGGGTTGGTCCCATTTTTGTTCGGTATATAGCCACCTTATACTGTGTGAGGCTAGCAAATCTAGTGCTGGACTTACTCTGTAGACTTGTCCCCCAGTCCCCACTTTCTTTCCTTTTTCAACCAATAGATCGGGTTTATATTGAGTTTGTATTGTGTTCCCTTTATTTCCCTATTAGACCTAGAGACCAGTTGGATAGCCAGTCTCTGCTACTTTTCGCCCCCATTATTTCCTCTTTCGACCAAATCCTAGATTCAGGTAACAAATCTCCCCCACCCCCACCCCCTTTCTTCCTTGTTTGAATCAAGTACTACTAGATTCAAGTGCATGAACTAGTTTTACCTCTTAACAGTAAAAAATTAGGTGGTTTTCGAACAGCCGATCGATCCTATATACGAGGGGGCCTGAGAAATAGTAAAAGATACAAATGCAGCGACGTTAGGAGCTCGGGAAGTAGAGCAAGGCCGGTTTCGAAGGAAGTTATACCTGAGGGTCGCCGAGATGTCACTAGGTGGGCGACGGGAGGCCGGATCTGCCCACACTACGACAGCGAGGAAGAAGGGGTGGGAGGCCCTCCCTCGCCAGCGATGCTTCGGAGAGAACGACAAGGCACGCTGATCGGGACGCATCGGCAGTGGGTAAGAGCCGTCGCCGGGGACGACCGCGTGAACGTTGCACCTTCTCACCTTCCCCGGCTGAGAGGATCCGGCTGGATCTGTGACCAGCGGTGAGTAGAGAGAGAGAGAGTGTGGCCACCGCTGTCGTGTTTAGATCTGGAGAGGACGAGACAGTGTGAAGAGAGAAACACTAGCAAGAAAGCGCGGAGGCTCCTGCCTATATAGTGGAGTACTAGTTTTCTTTTGTCTACCGGCCGGAGCCGGCTTGACCTCGGCAATGACTGTCGAGAAGTCTTCATGCACGTGCCCCGGAGGCGCAGTTGTCGTCATTTTGATCTGAAGCACCGGATTATAACATATTACACGAAAAAATGCCACATGACAAGAAATCATAACCTCACTGCC
This sequence comes from Triticum aestivum, assembly GCF_018294505.1. NCBI lineage: Eukaryota > Viridiplantae > Streptophyta > Magnoliopsida > Poales > Poaceae > Triticum > Triticum aestivum. The sequence goes on along the minus strand of NC_057808.1, from coordinate 197,098,149 downwards.
CAAAGGAGACCAGATGAATCCCGATGGACAAACTAGACGAGGATCAAAGCTCAAATTAAAGATAAACTCGTAGAAAAGGGGTCCATCGATAGATGTCCTAGTTAACATAGCCGGCTTGAACTAGATGGCAGTCGAGTAGTCTGCGTGCATGTGCCCCCAATGACTAGCCCAACTCAGTTGTCACTGTTTAACCCTCGCAGTGATCTGAAGCACATGACACCTAATTTTGCGAGATGACAAGAAACCTTTTTTAGATTTCTCACCAGAACTACAGCCATGTACAACACAGCCTACACGATATGTAGACGATAGCCAATCCAGGCGTGTCCGCTGGAGTCTGATCACATGCATGGACGAACTGATCTTCCGTGTCTTGCAGGGATCGTCCAGGTACCAACGTATGTACTCCTACAACACTTCTCTAGTAGTACTATCGCTCGTCTCTCTCTTCTATTAACTCACCCGACTTGCGGGGCAGGGGAGTGTGCCTATGGTCGGTTCTCAATTGCGGTCCCACATGTGTGTGCAAACGCAATATGACGCGCGTTCCATTCGGAGAGCGGTGTGCCAGACCGATCGACCGTCTGGGGTGCGACGCGAACGCGACGGGCGTGCTGTATACTCCGTACATGTGTACCACCGTTTTATTGAGGCTTTGCTCCATGGCGCAATCCATGGATACAAAATTAGTATACTGTACTATTTAAAAGTCGAGGGCGGGGCTTTTCCCGCGCGGTAGGCGGGGCAGTTACGCCTAGTCGGTTCGACAGAGGCGCGAGAAGATGAGGGGGTAGGCTGCTACAAATGTAGGTTTGTGTGATTTGACAATGCGTTACTGCTGGACAGGTGGGGCCCGGTGATTTGACTTGCCATTATCATTTTAACTGCGGCGCTACGACCAGCGCGAGTCTCCTGATTCTTGACCACCTCCATACATGTGCCTCTCCCGATGCTCCACCATGTAGAGGCTGGCTCTTGCTTGAGAGCCCACTACTCCACTTTTTCCTTGCCTCTTTCCCCCACATATGCAAAAATGCCATGTAAAGCGGGCTTATAGCCCACTATTGTACTTGATCCTACAGGTGCTAAGCCTGCCACATAGGCATAAATTCTGATGTGGCAAGTTAATTAAGAAGAGAGAGACTAGTTTGGTGACCCCAGGAAGAAACAGTGATAAGCGCGTGTACCTAGATGAAGCAAACTTAGCAACAAAAAACTAAGCACCTATGCATTGGGGACTTGAGTTGCTAAGCCATTTAATGCCCATAGCACCTCATCTAAGCACCATTTCATTGGAAGAGGTCACTCCTTGGCAAATGCAATAAATACTACGAAGAAAGAGATAGAGAGAAGTAAACAAAAAATACTCTTATAGCCAACCTTATAGCTAACCTTGTTGTATGAGTGACTAAGTGATGACTATGTATGACATGCCAACATCAGATAGCCTAACGCACCGTGTTAAATCTCCAAGGGCGCGACCGCGCGAGCGAGGCGACGGTCGTGGTAGGCGCGACCATGATACGGGCTGCTGGCAGCCCTTGGATCTGAGATCGAACGGTCACATGCTAAGTTACTGAAAATTTGCAGAATAATCCTCCAGGATAGGATATTCACCCATAGGTCTAGAATCACGCCATGCAACCGTTCGATCTCAGATCCAAGGGCTCTCGAAGCCCGTATCATGGGAGAATGGAAAGCTTCGTATCACCTGTAATTTTCCCGATGCTTGACATGACATCGAAAGCCATTTAATTGGGCGTCGAGTAGACATGACATCTAATTGGGCCCCCATAGTACTATGCATGAATCCATTTATCCACCAGGCAAGCCACTACCCTGCCATTCGCACGCCCCCCACTCGACATTTTTACAATCGATAAACCGCTCCTAGTCATCTCGCCCTTTCACATTACGGCAGTTCCACTAATCCTAACCCTCCTCCCAAATCCATGGCGTCCCAAATCTCCATGATCAGCGGTGAGTACAAGGTTAGAACCATCACCGGCGATGAGTTCGACGTCATCTACACCCGTTCTTCCGCAACGGTGAAAGAATGCCTTGCTCGCTTCAAACGCATGTTCGAAAACTCAAATGATGAGTGGGTCGCTGGGTTAGATGTTGAGTACACCACAGTCCTGGGAAGCGAGAAGAATCTAAAGGAGGCAGAGAAGAAGAAGCCCGCCGTGATCCAGGTTTGCGTGCATGACTTATGCTTGGTCTACCACATATGCCATGCCGATGTTGAGTGTGAGGAATTTAAGAAGTTCCTCAAGGGCGGCCGAGTCGAATTTGTTACTGTAGACTTTAGGAACGACAAGGAAATCCTGGGTCGGATAGGCCTCGTTGTAGGCGACCCCTTCGACCTCCAGAAGGAAGGGCTGGTGCCCTCCCTTGATCAGCCTTCAATGCTGACCCTGGAAGGAGCCATGGTTCATCCTTCGTACGGTGAACTGAAGAAACCTCCGCACACGTTTCATCGTGCATGGCAGTGGACTGTACTAGATATAGACCACATCCACTACGCTGCAATGGATGGCTACCTTTGTTTCAATATCTACAAGGGTTGGATGAAGAGCAAGAGCCAAGTGTGCGGTTCAAGCAAAGAAGTATCGCCCAAGAGGAAGAGGGACAAGGACGAAGTCGAGGACGTGGACGAGGACTCCGAGTAAGGTGGCAGTGTCGTTGCTCATGGTGGTTCTAATGCAGTGTCTACCGGATTAGTTGCTTAGTTTAATTTCTGGTGTGCTTAGTTTTATTTGAGGGGTGTGTTGTGCTGAGCCCCCAGCAGAACTATGTTATGTTTCTTCTCGTTATATTTCGTACATTTCATCTTTTAGTTGGTATAGTACTACCACTCGTTTCTTCACATTATATACGTACAATATATATGGCCAACATCATATAGCCAGCAGTTTAGTTGTCAAAGAATTTCAGGGTGCTTAGTTTTGTCAAAGAATTCCAGGGTGCTTAGTTTTATTTGAGGGGTGTGTTGTGCTGGACACCATTAACTTATCATTGTGAGAATCGGCTTATTTTTGTCATGTAACATGGTCAACGGGTTTGACGTGAAAATAACAATGTCTAATGGCATTTCTGAGCAAACATCTAACTTAACGATGGCATTTTTTAGATATCTAATTGCATTTTTGAGCAGGCATCTCACGGATCGATGGCATTTTTTGAGTAGTTGTAACTTCTAATGGCAAAACTGAGTAGTGATACACAACTAGTGGCATAAATAATAAGAACCCAAGAATTAAATAGGTATGCTAATTTTTTCTTTATTTCTTTATACCTTTGTGTGCGAAACAATATACGCTGCCTCCCCCCAGATTTTCTTTACAGAGGCAACATAGAACTATATGAGTGCCCTGTTAAATTTTGGAATTATTCCGGGTTCGTTTGGCCTTTTTTATACATTAATTGAGTTTCTGGTCATTTAATGTGCATAATTCAAATTTGAACTACAAGCACATGCTCCCGTGCACCAAAGTTGATTGAAAAATCACATGTGTGTCCTCGGGTGAATTTCTAGGTCCCATGCAAGAAATGGGAATGAAATTCAAACATCTGGGCATCGTGGTTCGGCCGAGAACATTGAGAAGCTTGGTTTTAAAATTCTTGTAAATCCAAAACACGCCTGAAAATCATGAAACTTGGCATGGTGTCATGTCATGGTACTACCATGCTGTGGTAAAAAAAATTGCAGAATAGGAACAAGTTTTGGTATAAGTTTCTTGCAAACCGGAGCTTCTCTCAAGAAGGCTCGTGGTTCTGAGAGGGAACGTGTCACCTTTGTGTGCATAATTCAAATTTTAAATACAAGCACATGCTCCAGTGCACCAAAGCTGGTTGAAAAATCACATGTGTGTCCTCGGGTAAATTTCTAGGTCCCATGGCAGAAATGGGAATGAAATTCAAACATCTAGGCATCATGGCTCGGCTGGAAACATTGAGAAACTTGGTTTTTTAATTCCTGTAAATCTGAAACATGCATGAAAACCATGAAACTTGGCTTGGTGTCATGACATGGCACCAACATGCTGTGGTAATTTTGCTGTCCGATTTGCGAAGGCGCACACATTAACAATCAACAAAGTCATTTTGGAACAAGTGATGTCACGTTACAATCAGAAACACAAGTATTATTGAAATCGTGGGCGTTCTATTTACCATTTACGTGCCGCCATGCGTCCCCTTTTTTTATTAGCTAGGAGGTGCCGTGCAGGGTAGCTATTTGAGTACGGGAGGCGTGCGATCAAACCCCTGCGCGTGCTTATCGGGAGGAGATCCCTTTGACCTCCATCTGTTGTCCACCTCTCTCCCAAGGTCTCCATTAATGGCGCCCGAGCCTCTGTTTAATGGCGTGGCAATGTCTCACTCGACTGAGATTTAAGAGAGAAAAAATAAAATCTGAAAAGAAAATTTTGCACGGATCTTGATGTAAGATCCGACGGACCTATATAGCATCTACTGCGACTTATAGCAAGACTGATGAATATATATAAGGACGACGAGAGTGGATAGTAATTGTCTTACATAATTAGGAAGATAATTAAAAAGCCACCTGCGGCTACGCCCGAAATACACAAGGGCAAAAGAAGAAGGAAGACGCATACAACGATCTAGCTCGCTGATCTCTACTTTCTTTATGCGCTGCAGGTCGTGGAGGCCAGTTCTCGCGGCGGGCGATGATCTCTTTCATCAGTTTCTTGTCCTTAATATGCTGCTTGGCAGCATCCATGGATTCCTCCACCAGCCTGTTGCGCTCGATGCGGAGCATGGCATTCTCGTCCATAAGTTTCTTGATGATGACGCCCGTCCTCTGCAACAAGGCAGCGGTATCCTCCTCCTGCTTCGCCCTTCCGGCGATCTTCGCCCTCAGCAGGTCCCGCTCGCCCCGGAGCTTCGCATTGCCCTCCCCTAGTTGCCGGATGACGCCGGTAGCCTCGTCCTGCAACCTCGCCCAGCCGGAGATCTGATCCATCTGGCTATGGACCATCGCATGCATGCGCCTGTAAGAGGCCTTGCCTGCCCGCGAGAAATTTTCCCAGGCCGCCGCGGTGCGGCGGGACCTCCGTGCTGCTTCGGCTGTGCGGCGGGACATCTCTGCTGCTTCCGCGGCGTGGCCGGACCAGTCTGCTACATCGATGGCGCAGCGGGACCTCTATGCTGCTTCGGCGGCACGGCGGGACCTCTGTGCTGCTACTGCTGCGCGGCTGGACATGTCGGTTGCTTTCGCGTCGAGGCTGGACATCTCTCGTGCTTCCTCTTCCATGCTCACCTCTCCCTGGTGGAAATCTCTCGACCCAGAACTCACGCTGGCTATGGCTTGATTGACTTGATTGTTTTTTATGGATGAGGAGTTGAGGAGGAATGTGCAGTCATCTTAGCATAGTAGTATTTATAACCGAGTACTACTAATACGCTCCTAAGTGGGAAAGCGTTTAGGTTGTGATCGGTGTGAACAGGTTTGCAATTAAATATAGCGTGGTAGTAGTAATAGTAATTTGGAATGTGACGAGACACGCTCAAAATTTATTGACGGTTCTAGTTTCAAAGTGCGGCACTATTTCCGGATGGCGTAACGTCGGCACGTTTTCTCGGCCGTGGTGTAGCATATGCCATGGTACTAGTTCTTTTTCTACTACTGTGTATGTGCAAAAACTGGCACCGTCGGATACATATCTTACGCTTGGCGTTCGATAGGAATAGCCTCGTGGCGGGCTATAGACTAGTCTTTTTTTCAGACACATTACACCTATCTCTCGGGACTTCTCGCACGCACCATCACTGCTCCCTAGGTCGATGCCACCCACATACACTTGTACTCTAAGAAGAGGTGCATGCACGCACTCGTCCTCTCTCACACACGCATCTGTAGCTACGATTTGTAGTGTTCTCAACCATCCGATTGGCTCTATCATAGGTTTCACGTTGCTCCTTGGCCTTGAGATTGAGAAGTTTAAAACATGGAGGCTAAGATGGAGGCGCGAGGTTTTGGTTAATGTGAGGGCCGCACACGGCACCAACACGACACGAGCTTCGTCTGCCTGGTGCGCATGCAGTTGGGTGACTTGTCCAAGTATAGACACAACCAGGCCCTCGTTGGTATCCGCGCCTCGACTTTGGCTGGTCATAGTGGAGAGTAACATAGACAAGTAACTAGTCTATGTTACTAGTACCTTCATAGTGGGTAGTGTCATATAGTATATGCATAATTTGGCGACGAGCGCTCTCTATATGTACCACCTTTTTTCTTTAATTTTATCTTGTTAGTTTTGCTCCATGGCGCAATTCATCGATACTACTACTGTACAAATGCATACATTTTTTAAAGGGACAATTCCATTTATCCCCCTAACTTGAGCCACCACCTGACATTTGCCCCTAATTTTCAGGTATGCTAAAAAATACCCCTCTTCCATCAAGTCACCTTACAGAAATGCCCTTGCCGTCCGGTCAAAGGGGTTTGACCGTCTGGTGAATAGTAACATGGGGAACAGTAAATTCGAAAAATAGCAAAAAAAATAAAAAATTCTGAAATTTTGTGGGATCGAAGATACTTAAGGGCGCAAGGTGTGTGCAAGTTTTTGCGTTGTTTGGACATTCCAGGAACTCGTGGGAAAGGAAAAAATTTAAATCTATACGCTGTGAACAGTAAATTAAAAAAATAGCAAGAAATTTTAAAAAAATATGAATTTTATTGGCATCAAAGAGGCTTGGGTGCGCAAGGGGCTTGCAAATTTTTGTGATCAAATGGCATGCGAGGTGCTCTAGCAAAAAAAAACAAAATAGTGCATTTTTTCAAAGTTTTTTCTGCGCCAAATTTTGTTTTTTTTCTCCACAAGCTCCTACAGCGTCGAAACGCAAAAAAAAAATTGCACGCACCTTGCGCACCCCAGCCTCTTTGATGCCAAAAAAAATTCTATTTTTTTGAATTTTCTTGCTATTTTTTTGAATTTACTGCTCACAACGTACATTTTAAAGTTTTTCGTTTGACACGAGCTGCTGGAATGTCCAAACTATGCCAAAATTTGCACGCGGCTTGCTCCCTTGAGTATCTTCGATCCCACAAAATTTCAGATTTTTTTTGATTTTTTTGCTATTTTTTCTCGAATTTACTGTTCACCATTTACTATTCACCAAACGGCCAAACCCCTTTGACCGGACGGTAACGGAACAGAAGGGCATTTCTGTAAGGTGACTTGACGGAAGAGGGGTATTTTTGAGCATACCTGAAAATTAGGGGCAAATGCCAGGTGGTGGCTCAAGTTAGGGGGATAAATGGAATTGTCCCTTTTTTAAAAGGCTGAGGGCGGGGCAGTCTAGCTTGGTCCTTTTCACGAGAGACGACGGCCTTTGTGATTTGACGGCTCATTACTGCTGGAAGGCGGGGCCTTGTGATTTGACTGCTCGTATAAATGTGCCGACGACCTGAGGAGGAGCAAAGCGTGCGGTATACTCAAGTTTTCCACTGGAGTAGTACTACGACGGAGGAGCATGAAACACGACGGCCCAGTGCCATATGGTGAAAAAAAATGATCTAATTTGCTAGTCATCTCATTGTTAGCATTGTTCTATTCATGCCTCGCAGAGAATGTGACGCGTGCGGCGAAACAACCGAAGCAAAAGAAGAAACACATGAGCAAAATAAGAAGGAAGATTATCACCCCAAATGATCTAATTCGCCGCGGAGTCGTAACTGCTTCTTCATCGCCTCCACGACCTCCATCTCCTTGCGCGTCTCCTCCGCCATCTTCTTCATTCTGCCCATGACGCGGGATTTCTCGACGCGAGCCTTCATCATCTGTTCCACGGCCGCATTACGTACCTTGACAGCAGCCGGATGCTTGATGTGGAGCTTCACCAACTCCTCCTTCTGTTCCATGACGAGGGCCTGCGGCATCTTCATTGAGGAACTACTACTCTCATGTAGCTTCTTCCAGCCGGCGTTCTTCTCCTTCAGCAGGTCGAGCTTGTGGCAGAGCTTCGCCTTGTCCTCCTGAAGTTGCAGGATTTCGCCGGTCACCTTCTTCTCCGAGGCAATGCTCTTCTTCAGCAGCATCACCAAGCCGGCAGTCAACTCCTCCTGCTTACTGAGCTCAGCGGGCATGTCGTCGAGGCTCTCCTTCAGCAGCTCCACCAAACATAAATTTCAAGTAGACTACACTGCTCAGATGCATAAATATTATGTTACTCTCAAAAATTGGCACAAAATACGAAGGAGACCAATGGAAGTACTACTAGCAACCCATGATTTAACTACTCGCATGCGCGCAGTGGAGTAGTAATGTCTTTCTTCTGCCCTCACGTCCACTCAATTTGCATGCGCTATATTAATTGACCATCAATGAAGTGAAGGACTTTACACGCGTCAAATTATCACATGGGGTCGATCTTGGTACAAAATTGCGTCCGCCCGTGTACCCGCGTGTGCGTGCGAGGGAATGAGTGCGTGCGTGGCGTGGGTGCACATCTTTGCTTCGTGCATGTACCGCCAGTGTGGCTCAGGGAGGACGAGTACATTCTTCTAGAACCAGCAGCACGTCACTGTGATCAATCCACACAAGGATGTCGCGACAATGCCTCCACATGTGCCACGTGGCTTCATGAACTATAAGAGAGACACTATGTAGCGTGCCATTGTGTTTTGCACATACTCGAAGTACTAGTAAGGTACACGTGCATTGCACGCGTCAGATTTTGCAACCAAATTATGAATAAATACCACACTATAGCATGTAAGCTCTGAGTCATATATGCCTGATGTAGACCTTCGTTTTATTCTTATAGTTCATCTCATTCAAATCAATTAGTTTTTATAAAAAACCTAGTGCCTCTTTGATTCGTAGGATTTCCAGAACGCGGGAATAGGAAGAACATGGGATTAGAGTGGAATGTCGTCTTGAATCCTACAGGTTTGTACGAGTGTTTGGTTGTGCATAGAAAAAACGCAGAGTTCTTTCAAAGAGGTTTGAGTGGATGGGATGTTTCCTATGAAATCTAGTGCAAATGAATCATATGGAAAAATTCCTATGGTTTACAATCCTACGAATCAAACAACCAAGATAGGAAAAATTCCTAAGGATTAGAATCCTCCAAAATTCCTTTGAGAATCCTTTGCATCAAAGAAGCCCTTAATCTATTTTATGATTCATGGAATTGTGCGTTGTAAAGCATAAAGTAAAAACAAATAATGGCAATTCAACTAGAAAAAAATTTGGGCAGTTATGATACGGAAGATTCTAGAACAAAGGAGAACCACTGTTGTTTTGAGATTTGTGCATTATGCTTAAGTTCAACCATGGAGTCTGCTAGATTGTACATGTGGCAAAATCCGGTGGGGGGCTAGAAGATGGTGCGAGGGGCCGAGTGGAGGGAGACTATGAAGGAGTGCACAACTGCGAGATCGATATTTAGAGAGAGGGGCGAGAAGGTGCGCTGTTGCGCGCAGTGGCGGAGCCATGAAAAATGTCCCATGAGCTAGGGGGCCAAAGCATTGCTAATCCTTTACGAGGAGGGCCAATTCATCAACTTAAACCATTTTTACCAGCAATTGTCTAATGATCACATTCATATTAGCCTCGATATGTAGTGATGTTAGGGGGGCAGGGCCCTTGCTGCCCCCTGTCTTCGCCATTGTGCGCGCGTCTGAGAGATGAAGCGGAAGGCATGGATGATGAGAGGGGGGCGCTGGATATAGAATTAATGTGGGTGTATTAGCTATATATGTAATCCTATATAGAGAGGTATAGATTGATCGATGTGGACGTGGGAAAGAGGGTGAGACCTCACTAGATATATAGATTGATCGGTTTATGTGGAAAACTATGAAAGACCTAGCTATATCACACACACATAGAGGAACATCGATCGTTGCGCATGCACGTGAGAGATAAAGAATGCCCGATATGATGGAGAGGGGGATGTGTGTGTGTGTGCCTTCATGGGAGACCGACCTGAAGAAAAAGGTTGCATGTGTGCGATGGATAATGCCGACTGGTAGTGTGTGTGCACGCATGCACGAGAGAAAGTTAGTGGTACAATTATAAAGAGAAGACCAATGTGTGGGTGTAAAAGACTAGGTGAGGTCATAATCAATGTAAAGTTGAATTCAAATATTTGAATAAGAGATCATGATGTTTGAAACCCATGCATGCATGAATATAGCGGAGATCTGCGCGGTGTGGTTTGGAAACGAGCATGTTGTAATGTATACACATTGAATAAGGTCAGACTGGTTTGAATTTGAGATACCGATGGCAGACATCGTTTGGCCACATTGCATCCGTGCATGGACACACTATTCTAATTGGAGATGATGGGTGGCTTTCGCATCACATATCTATATCTATACCCCTATATATATATTATATTATATATTTTTATATAGTGTGCGCATAACTTTAACTTTGAAAGATGGTTGTTGGATGAGGCCAATCCGATGGTGCAGAGCTGGCAAATTTGAGCACTACTGGCCGTTGGATATCATCTAGATTCCACCAGATTTTGCCACATGTACAATTTAGAAGACTCTATGGTTGAACTTAAGCATAATGCACAAACCTCAAAACACAAGCACTTCTTCTTTGTTCTAGAATCTTCCGTATCAGAATTGCCCAAATGTTTTTCAACATGATTTGTTTTTTTACTTTATGCCTTACAACGCACAATTCCATGAATCTTAAAATAGATTAGCTTTCTTATAAAAACTAGATGATTTTGAATGAAATGAACTATAAGAATTAAACGCACATCTACATCATGCATATATTACTCAAAGCTTACATGCTATAATGTGGTATTTATTCATAATTTGGTTGCCAAATCTCATGCGTGCAATGCACGTGTACCTTACTGGTCTAAATGGTGTCTGTGTGTGTGTTGTGTGTGTTAAACACATTGTACGTAGTATATCATACTAGTCTAAGTCTTTTTTTGGTACACGTTAAGCTTGTTCTCCCAAAATTTCAAGCCGCGCCTTGTTATGCCGAAATTTCAAGCTAGCGTCTCTGTCTATCGTGCTGCAAAACTCCCACCTCTTCAACGCGCGCCTTGTTACCCTGAAATATTTAAGATAAATCTTTGTCTCGTTGTGCTCCGACAACTCCCTCCATCTCAACCCGCGCCTTGCTATTCCATAATTACAACGCGCGCGAAAACTCCCACCTCCTGTGAAATCCCGACACGCGAAATGCCCGTGATAACCCTGAACCGAAAGAACCACCTCAAATCGGTGCGGGTAGTTTCGTAACTTACCCCACATTTCGGACAAGCGCGTCCCTAAGCCATGGTTCCCCACTCCCATCCCATCCGCCCAGCCATTCGTACACCGAGGCCGGGAAAACCCGCGAAGCCCCACACCCTCCTCCGTCCGCCACCCATCCAGAGCCTCTTCCCCAACGATGTCGTCCACAGCAACACCTCGACGTCCCTCATCCACCGTACCGGATGAGGATCCGTCGTCGATCTGGTCGTCCCGCCGGTTCAGCCACCCCGTCCTCCACCTCAAGGAGCTGCCCCGATGTTCACCTCGTCTTTCGCGCCACCTCCATTCCCACACCGCCGTCTTCACCTGCACCACAGGAAGAGCATCATCATCACCGTTTCCTCGGGTGAAGCTGTGGCCTAATCGGCGCCACCAAAGAGGTTGTACACTAATCGCTGCATTTTCTTCTTGATTCGATCTCACGGTGCTATTGGCGCTCGGTCCCGAGCCGACACGACATGGCTCCATCCACGGAGGTGTCGCCGACCACTTCCTCCACGGCGTCGCTCCCTCGGCGGCGACGTCCACATCAGTAAGAGCTGCTGCTGCTTTAGCTCTCGCTCGCACTGCTTCTCTGCTCTTGCTCTCGGTCCCCTGCCTTGTCTGCTCTCGCTCTTGCTCGCACTCGCACTGCTGCTCTCGCTCTTGCTCTTGCTTGCGAAGCTGCTCCGATTTAGCTACACTTTAGTCGACTAAATCGACTTTTGGGTTAGTCGATTTTCAGGGGGTGGGGGGCTCGCCGGAGTTAAGGAAGAACCAGCCGCAGCGGGGAGGGGGGCTCGCCGGAGAGGTACCCCACTGTCTATCTTAGGGTTCAGGGTGGGGGCTGTGGTTACTGGCGGTAGTGGGGCGGTGGCTTGGGGATCGCCGGAGAAAAAGCTCGGAACAGGGGGCCTAGAGGGATGGCCGGGGCGGCGGCGGACCGGCGGTGGGGAGTGTTTTCGGGGCGGGCGGGGCGGCTGTTTGGCCGGTGGTGGCTGGCGGCTCAGGGGGGTGGAGGTTGAAGATGAACAGCAGGCCCTTGATTTCGTATCCGATGGCTGCAAAATCGACTCACCAGAGATGAAAAAGTCAGTCGACTGATGTGTAGCCTCACCTCTAGTGAGTTTAGTTTCGACAGTAAAATTCAGTTTCGACAGCAAAATTCAGTTTCGACAGTTAAGTTCAGTTTTGACAGTTAAGTTCAATTTCGACAGTTAAATTCAGTTTCGACAGTTAAGTTCAGAGATGAGCGGCTGATGTATTTTACATCTAGCACTTTGTGGTTATGTATTTTACGTCATGTATTGGAGATGCTATTAGAATTCCACTCAGGTTAATGTTGTTCGTTGTCTCTCTTGTCCTGCTTCAGCCTCAGCGTCGTACAACTCACCAGAGCTGCTCCAACGACGAAACCCTCCATCAAAGCGGAGCAGTACCTCGGGCTCCATCTCCAGACGCCTAAGATCTTCTTCCCCTCCTCCGATAGCAAAGTCAGCCTGAGCATCCTCACCGGCCAACCCAATCACACTAAGATCGACATGGCTTCGCCAAAGAGGTTGTACACTTGTTGCATCTCTTTTTTACTCTACATGTTATATATATTGTCCACTGAGCACTCGTACTAACGGGAAATACGATTATTTTATCCTACTATATGACAAGCAGTGAGGTACCAGGCAACTTAGCTATCCGTGATGGACTCTCTTGAATGCCATCATTATTTATCTCTGCGCATTTGAGCTGTGCATTTGTCGATGGGCCTGGGAGTTGAGCTAGTATGGCAGTGGCCTGGGTCCAAAGTAATAGAAGTAGCACAAAAACATTTTTTTAGTGTAGGATTTTCCTTGCTCAAGCCTGCCTACTAGAATCGCCAGTGCTTGAAAGGAAAAGTGAATGAAAAACATCGGAATTGGAAAGTTTCCTATGGTACTACTTTTCATGAATTTGGTGCAAAGGAATGGAGCAAAGGAAAACTGTAGGATTTTTTCCTTTAGTGTCTCCTTGAAAGAAAAACCGTAGGAATTCTAATTTCCACTTCTCCTCCTTTTCATATTCCTATTCATCAAGCACAAGACTAAGAGATAGTAGCATAATAGCATTATAACCGTACATTTTCTTGTGGTTTGACTTAATCTCACCATGCTTTTTTGCATCATGTGATCTTCCAATTGTTGTGAATCAAACACCCAGATTGGCAGAAATTCTGTGTTTTTAAATTCTCTGTTTTGCACGTGCATTCCTATCCTATTCCTGTCTATTTCCTATCCCTGCATTGTTAGAATCCTCAAATTCAAACAAGCCCTTACTCAATTACTTCTGTTATAGATATGTGTCAAAGAAAACCTTGTGTTGTTTGTACTACTCCTGCGGCACTGTGTTCCACCCCAGCTCAGCTGCTCCAACGACGGAAGGGTTCACCACAGCAGGGATCCGCTCTCCAGACTATCTTTCGCCGCCTCAGATCTTCTTCCCCGCCGTCGGCAGCCACGACAACTGCATTACCATCATCAACTGAGCAGATGACCTTGAGGACTACACGGGTCCGCAAGAGAGGTCGCACTCTTCCGTGTCTGCTTACGTTATGCGTCGCTTAATATGATGACATGCTACATTATCGTCGTGTTCACCTATTAGACTCCGAGTCAGGTCCATACTAATGCTGAAACTTGAGTTTTTAAATGGTTGTGGGGTACATATTGGGGCAGCAATCAGTACTATCTGTCTACTATATGGTTAATCTCGGGTGTCTACTATGAGTTTCATGTTGGATGCAAACAAACATTAAAGGAGCCATTATCTGTATTTTTAACTAAAGCTATTATCTGCCTGCTATCATTGGTTTTGGGTCTATCCACAGTTTGCTACCATCACTCTGGATTTGTGCATGCACTCCTGACATATTCTCACTATGTTTTATTCCTATGCATGTCAGTTATTGTACACAATGGAACTGAACATGTAGAGCAAAAGAGATGAGCCTTGTGTGGGAATAAAATTTCATGCAGACGTTGCTCCATGGTGGGCGCAAAGGCAGCCCCCCTCCACCCATTTTGGATCGTAATCAAGAGGAATATAACTGTTCTGAGGGGGATTCAGAAGCAGAAGACCACTCCTATTTATCCCATGAGGTCTTCGCTCTAACTTGGCATGCTGATGTTGGTAATATCATGCATATGGTGCCTTGCATTGCTTACTGTATACATCAAAGATGTCATCTGCTTAGTTTAGACATGCTTTGTGTCAATGCCATCTGTTTAGTTTCTTTATCGTATATGTGAATCATGCAATGCCATCTTGTTTAGCCAGGCATCATATATGTGAATTTTGCAATGCCACCCTGGTTAGCCAGTCATCTTATATGTGAATTATACCATGACATCATTTTTTATTACGTGTTAAATTTTCAACAATTTTAGTACATTCAATTACTCTTCCTGTGCATCAGCCATTCGACACGGTCATGGAAAAATCTGGAGTGGAAACAAGGTCTTCAGAGCAGACAATGCTATCTGACGAAGCGCATGTCTTGCTTGTTACATATAGCTCCTCAGAGGAGGATTCAGAGACAGATGACCAGTCCTATTCTCCCTGCCCCGTGGTGCATGCTCTAACTTGGCAGGGTTATGTTGCTCATATCGTGCGTATGGTATCTTGCATTGCTATGTCATTTGCTTAGTTTAGACATGCTTTGTGTGAATGCCACCTGTTTAGTGTCTAATTACCATATATGTGAATTATGCAATGCCATCTTGTTGCAAGACATTATATATGTGAATTATGCAATGCTATCTTGTTGCAAGGCATTATATATGTGAATTATGCAATGCCATGCTGTTTAGCCAAGCGTCATATATGTGAATTATATCATGCCATCCTTTTTTTGTATTTCTCATTGCTTTTGTCGACAATGTTTGTATATTCAACTGCTCTTTCTGTGCATCAGCCATTTGAATTGGTGATGGAGAAATCTAGAGTGAAAACAAGGTCTTCAGAGCAGACAATGCTACCCGCTGAAGCAGATATCTTGCTGGTTACAGATAGCTCTTCAGAGGAGGATTCAGAGGCAGATGACCAGTCCTATTATCCCCCTGAGGTGTATGCTCAAACTTGGCAGGGTTATATTACTCATATAATGCATATGTTGTATTGCAATGCTTAGTTTTTACATCATATACACAATATTGAACGCCATCTCCTTAGTTGACACATCATATATGCGATTTCCCTATGCTCACTTCCTTAGTATATAAATCATATATTTGTCACAACCGGTTTTTAATAAAATAATTATTGAGAAACCAATCCCTTTTATGGACCAGCAAGGAAGAATTCCTTCTTACTGGTAGACAATATCTTGGTCACAGATGAAAAATACCAGGAGTACTGAATATAATACAAGGTTGAGCGGGGACTGCCCAACAATTTATTACATGCACGCCGATAAAACAAGACGGCGGATAGGGGGGCATAACTACTAACTCACGATAATAACGATGGTGGATATATCACCGCGAAGCGAGTGATATGACTCCTGAAGACTACAGCTCATCGAGCGTCGGAGTGAGGCTCGAGGAGACTTATTGCGGGTGGCGGAAGCGTATATAATACAAGTGACCAATATCCGGGATCGCGCAGGACTGACTGGGACTCCTCTAGGCGTCGGACGCGCTATCAAACTCTTCATCCAAGAGATCGCCTTCGTCAACATCTGGCCAAATCAACAAGCCAGGTGAGTACTATGAAAGTACTCGCAAGACAGTTCGGACATACGATATAAGAAATGTAAACATGAAGCACATGAACAAGTTAACCAGAGCGTTCGGACGTAGAGGTAATAAATACTGGGTGCCAAACGAGGGTCTGAATGACTCCTCGAGAGGAAACTGCAAAAATAGTAATACTGGTGCCAAACGAGGGTCTGAATGACTCCTCGAGCGGAAACTGCAAGAATAATAATGCCACAGTCGGGCGTCAGGGCGACACCACATAAAGGGCTTATAACAGAAATAAAGGCAGTGCGTGCCACAGTCGGACGTCTGAGCGACATCACATAAAGGGCTTATATTTAAAGTAAGAAACAAAAACACGCCATAGTCGGACGTCTGCGCGACGTCACATAAAGGGCTTATATTGTAGCTCAATAATTCAATAGTTCGGGAACATAAATTATCACAGGTACGAGACAAATATAAAGTTAGTCCATTCACAGGAATAATAATTAAACTAGGTTTACCACTTGAGCTTGTTCACCGGGGACAAGTTTTCCACGCGGATAGATATGGATATACTGATTACACTACTTGATCATAGATACGATGACTTGGAAGAATTTGACTCTGCAGAGTTTGCACTTAACCACAGCCAACGGATTCCAGTAGTCACGGGGACTAGTTCCGTTTATAGTGTTTTAGAAGAAACACGTCTAACCAGTACACACCCATTCAACATTCCGAAGCCAGGGATCACCCTCGCCAACGTTCAAGAAAAACCTTGAGAAGGGGAGGTTACAACCTCGCGTAGCATGGGATCAAATTTCTATACACGCGCTCTAAGGGGGTGCCCCCCTCTCGGTCCCAACCGGAAACACCCATGCCTCCTGACCGGATGACTGGCTTTAATCCTGGGCCAAGGTACCATCATCCTGGCCCCTCTGTTTGGTGTGTACACGGAAAGAGGTTACCAACTTACTATACCGCATCCTGGAAAAGAAACATGTGGTAGCACGGAAGGGGAAAGGACGATAACGTGCCTCCGTCCACGTTAACGTCGGAATTCGTCGGATGACGCAAGGATGGTATGCTACAACAGTACCACCTTGCTGCCCTTCATGTCACCACATGATTTGGCCATCTCTCACCAGAGATCATCGCGACTTTAAAAAAACGGGTAGTTGCCTCGCAAGCAACGAGATACTCAGTGACACTCATATGCCACGCACAAACTGTCACGCAAACATGCAAAACACCTATCATATCAAAGGTTCAAACATGCTTTCCTGGTTCAGAGAAGTCGGAGTCTAGCTCGGCGAAGTTCGCGGCTCCGTCACCTCTTCCGGAACCTACGGCACAACGAAAACGGGTACTAACGTGAAAACCAACGCGTGCACAGAAACTTCTCCAAAAAAAATTCAATTAAATCCCATAAAAAACTAGACAAAATTTTAAGACTGTCAGAAAAAGAATCACTCAAAAATCCCTTTGTATCAAAAAGTTATAAAGGTTTCTGTCCAGGGACTTATCTGTAATGAAACAGAAAAGTTCCAGGGTTTAAACTGAGAAAACAGAAAACGCTTCGGAAAGAAATGCGCCAGCTAAAAAGGGAAAGCGTATTTTGCCCGAAGGCGCCAACAGAAAACGGTTCGCGAGTGGAAACAGAAGAGAGGCTGACAGGGGTCCCACATGTCAGGTTTAAAAACCTCGCCGGCGCCCGAAGACTGCGGTGGAAGCCGGCATCGAACCACGGCGAGTCAGGGAGATCGGAGGGTACCAAGAGCTTCAGCGTGTTCTTCCGCGTCGGTGGGTGGTGGACTCGACCAACGGGGAGTACCACGTCGACGGCGACACTTTCTCCGGCGGACGGCGGCTCGGGTGAGGGTGGAGAACTCCGGTGGAGGGCTGCAAACTTCGAATTGAAGCGCGGGTCAGAAGAGTGGATGCATAGTGAAGCTACTAGCAAGAGATGGGAGGCAGAGGTGCACGCACGGGAGCGAATCGAGCTGGATCCCGTGGCGGGTCGCGGCGGCCGGAGTCGAGGAAGGAGACCTCCTCGGGGCTCTTCCAGTGGCTAGGCGTGCTCTAGGTGGAGTGCAGGGATGGTGTGGGTTCGAGTTGAAGCTCGGGGCCTCTATTTATAGGCGGATCGACGGGGTGGCCGTGAACGGAGAATCTCCGGCGAGCAATTACGGCGATGCAGTGGATTGGCAGGAGGTTTGAGTGGCCAGGCAGCATCAGTGGAAGTTACTGGTGTCATTCCCCCGCTAATCTCGGCTGGTCTTGGCGTAACGGCGCCGGTCCACGGTGGGGTGGCCGCACGGGCACGTCGGCGGCAGAGAGCGCGCTCCGCGCCCTGCGGTTCACGACGAGAGTGGCAGCGCGTTCTGGGGAGTGGAAGGCCACGCGGCGAGCTCCGGTGGCTTGGGCGGCGCTGGGTGGCGTCGTCAGCGCCGCGCCTCTCCCTGGCGGCCGCAAAGCCGCCGCTGGCGTCGGTCACGGGGCGGCGCACCTTCTGCTGCTCGTCGCCGACGTCCGCAAGGTGCCAGACGCTCGTGCGGTGCAGGAACAAGGGGGAGGGGACGGGGAGCAAGGCGACATCGAGGCACTGTCGAGATCGACAACAAGTTCTGAAGAAAACGACAGTGCACTGAAATGTTCTCTGAACTTTACTGAACCTGAGTTTGACAATGCACTGCAGGTGTTCGACAGAATGATTTGGCAATGCGAAATTTTTTCCTGGGGCTGGGACTTGGTGAGGCGACCACTCAATGCACCCAGAGGCTGCCTGATTTTACTTGGAATTTTTGGAGAAAGATTTGAATGAATTTCACCAAATTTGACAAATCTGGTCCAAACTTGCAGCAAGTATAGTTTGAAAAATTTGAACTGAAGACCAGTGGATCTTCCTGGATCTTGGTTGAGGGTTCAAAGGACTAGGAAGGGGAATTGGTTTGGGGGCAAAAATCAAAGCAGAAAGTTTAGCTCCTTTGTAAATCACCAATGGCTAGAATAGAAGACAGAAATTTGTTTGAATAGGATTTAAATGGAAAATAATCATATGGGGAGGTTCAACTTGCTGGATTTGATGCAACTCATGATCCAAAGGTGAGGGAAGGTTTAGGAGAGAGTATTTGCACTAAGGCCATGGCAAGAGAGGAATGTTGAAAGTGGCAAAGGATTATTCCAAAAGCCATAGTGCAAATTTCAAGGAGATTTTCAAAAGGCATTTTCCCAAGTGAAAAGTATTTTGTCTTGAGTCCAAATGAAAAGCAAGAACCTCCAAGACCAAAAACAGATCTTGGGTGAATCCAAATAAAACTCTTGCCATAAAAAAATATTTGAAAAGGGAGAGTTCTTTTGAAGAAAAATTTAAATCACCTCCCTCAAGTCAATTAAATTTTTTGAAAAATCCAAATAAAAATTTGGGTGTCACAACACCTACCCCCTTAGGAAAAATCTCGTCCTCGAGATTTCTGCTGATCCTCAAATAGATATGGATACTCTGCCTGGAGGAAATCTTCCCTCTCCCATGTAGCTTCATCCTCAGTGTGGTTGCTCCACTGAACCCTGAAATTTTTTGTCGTTTTCTGACGGGTCTTCCTTTCAGATTCCTCCAACATCTTCACCGGCCTCTCTCTGTAGGTGAGATCTGGTTGTACATCAATGCCCTCATGAGGTACATGCTTCTCCGGGTTACTCACACATTTTCTCAATTGTGAGACGTGGAATACGTCATGGACGTCTGACAGCTCCTTGGGTAGGTCTAGTTGGTAGGCTACCGTGCCTCTTCGTGCCTTTACACAAAATGGTCCAATAAATCTTGGGGCTAGCTTCCCCTTAATTTTGAACCGCTGCAGACCCCTCATAGGAGATACTCGGAGGTATACGGAATCACCGGGTTCAAAGCTGACCTCACGATGCTTCTGATCATAGTAGCTCTTTTGTCGGCTCTGTGCTGTCTTGAGTCTGTCCCTGATCTGCTTAACTTTCTCCTCGGCCTCTTTAAGCATGTCTGGGCCGAAGATACGGCTGTCACCTGTTTCTGACCAATTCAGTGGGGTACGACACCTTCGTCCGTACAATGCTTCAAAGGGTGCCATTTGCAAGCTGGCTTGGTAACTGTTGTTGTAAGCAAATTCGGCATACGGCAAACTCTCTTCCCAACTGGATCCATAGGTGAGCACACAGGCTCTTAGCATATCCTCTAGGATTTGGTTTACACGTTCCGTTTGTCCATCAGTCTGAGGGTGGTACGCTGTACTGAAAGCTAGTTGCGTGCCCAGAGCTTGTTGTAGGTGATCCCAAAATTTGGAGACGAATTGTGTGCCTCGGTCTGATATTATAGTCTTTGGGACTCCATGCAAGCAAACTATCCGGGAGAGATAAAGTTTGGCCAGTCTTTGTGTGGAGTAGGTAGTCTTCACGGGAATGAAATGAGCAACCTTGGTTAGTCGGTCTGTGATGACCCATATGGCGTCATTTCCGCGTTGTGATCGGGGTAATCCGACAATGAAGTCCATTCCTATTTCATCCCATTTCCACTCCGGTATCCTGTTTGGCTGGAGTAGCCCTGCTGGCTTTTGATGCTCGGCCTTGATGCGCTGACATGAATCGCAACAAGCAATAAATGTGGCTATATCTCTTTTCATACCGTGCCACCAAAATCTTTCCTGTATGTCTTTGTACATTTTGGTTCCTCCAGGATGGATCGAGTATGGAGCGGTGTGGCTTTCGGTTAAGATTTGTTGCTTGAGTTCCTCAATGTTAGGTACGCAAAGCCTGTCTCCGTACCATAATATTCCTTCACTGTCTGTGATGAACTCTGAAGTCTTTCCAAGGTTCATTTTCTTTTTTATACCTTCGATGCTGGGATGTCCCTGTTGAGCCTTCTTAATTTGTTCCACTAGGGTGGGTTGTATCTCCAGATTTGATACGGTGCCTTCAGAGACTAACATCATGTTGAGCCTAGCGAACTCTTGCTGAAACTCAGGCCTCAAGTTTTGCGGACCGTCATTGTCCGGGCTGGGGTTTCGACTAAGGGCATCTGCCACTACATTTGCCTTCCCTGGATGGTAGTGAATGCCGACATCATAGTCCTTGACCAATTCCAACCAGCGTCGTTGGCGTAAATTTAGCTCTGGCTGTGTGAAAATATATTTGAGGCTCTTATGGTCCGTATATATTTCACAGCGATTTCCCAACAGAAAGTGCCTCCACTCCTTGAGTGCATGAATGACTGCGGCTAGCTCCAGGTCATGTGTTGGGTAATTTTCCTCATGTTTTCGCAGCTGCCTGGAGGCATACGCGACAACTTTGCTATCCTGCATTAGCACACACCCGAGACCTTTTCGGGATGCGTCACAATAAACTTCAAAACTCTTGTGTATGTCTGGCACAGTTAAGACCGGTGCGGTTGTTAGCTTCTTCTTGAGTTCTTGGAAGCTTTTCTCGCATGCTTCCGTCCACACAAATTTCTTGTCCTTCTTGAGCAACTGTGTTATAGGTTTTGCCACAGTGGAGAATCCTTCAATAAATCTTCTGTAATATCCGGCCATTCCTAGGAAACTCCGCACATCTGTAACGATTGGCGGGTGGCTTCCAGTCAAGTATGGCTTTGACTTTTTCTGGGTCTACGGCCACGCCTTCTTGGTTTAATATGTGGCCTAGGAAACCCACTTGCCTTAGCCAAAATTCGCACTTGCTAAATTTGGCGTACAAATGGTGTGTTCTTAATTCTCCCAAAACAATTCTGAGGTGCTCAACATGCTCTTCTGGTGTCCTTGAGTAAACCAGAATATCGTCAATGAATACCACAACAAATTTGTCCATGAATTTCATGAACACTTTGTTCATGAGGTGGACGAAATATGCGGGGGCGTTTGTTAGACCAAAAGGCATCACTGTGAACTCATATAATCCGTATCTGGAAGTGAATGCTGTCTTGGGGATATCTTCTGTCCGTACTTTCAATTGGTGATATCCCGATCTCAAATCAATCTTTGAGAACACCTTGGCTTGTGCGAGCTGGTCAAACAAAGCATTTATCCGTGGCATCGGATATTTGTTTTTGATGGTGACCATATTGAGGGCTCGATAGTCTATACACAGTCTCAGTGTCCCATCCTTTTTCTTGGCGAACAACACAGGCGAACCCCAAGGTGAGGAGCTGGCTCGAATAAATCCTTTGTCCAATAATTCCTTTATCTGCTTCTTCAACTCCACCAATTCTGAGGGTGCCATTCTATAAGGCTTCTTATAGATGGGAGCGGTGCCAGGTGCTAGTTCAATGCTGAATTCTATCTCTCGGTCTGGTGGCATGCCTGGTAGTTCTTCAGGGAACACATCAGGAAACTCGCATACCACTGGAACTTTTCTCAGTTCTGCAATGTCCATTTTGTTCAGTTTCGGTTGCTGTGATCGCGGCCTTTCTTGAGCGGAAACCCTTATTGTCTTGCCGTGATGGTGAGTGAGAATCACTGTCCGATTGAAACAGTCGATGAATCCTTTGTTGGTGGTCAACCAGTCCATCCCTAAAATGACATCCAGTCCTTTACTCTCCAACACGATGAGATTTGCTTGGAATTGTAGTCCTTCGAACTCAATGACCACTCCTTGGCAGTAACCCTGAGCGATTTGCTTACTTCCGGGGGACTTGATGATCATAGATTTTTCCAAGGGAAGTATCGGAAAACCATGTTGCAAAACAAAACTCTTCGAAACGAACGAATGGGAAGCTCCAGAATCAAACAAAACCGTGGCAGGTACTGTGTTGACAGGGAACGTACCGAGCACGATGTCTGGGGCATTCTGCGCTTCTTCCCTGGTCACATGGTTCAGGTGACCCTTCTTGTGGTTGTTGTTGGGATTGAAGTTGTTGCGCTTGGGGGCTGGATTGTTTCCACCATTGTTTGGCTTGGGTGCCGAGTTCCTCGGTTTTGGGCATTGTTTAGCATAGTGTCCTTCTTCACCACAAGCATAACATGTGACCCCTGGACGGTACGTGAACTCTTTGTCCCTGGCATGAAACTGTCTGACGGGCCTTGGATCAGTAGTCGTGGATCTCCTTGCTTCTGTCCTTGGAACCTCAGTCTTGCCTCGGTTGTTGCGAGCAAGAGTCGTCTTGTCCCTCTTTCGCTTACGGATATCTTCCAAACTACGGCGCTCATTCTCCAAGGTAATGGCCTTGTCCACCAGAGTTTTAAACTCTGGAAAGGTGTGTACAATCAGTTGGCATCTTAGTGCTGGTGCCAGGCCGTCCAGGAATTTTTTTCCATCTTCTTGTTTTCTGTCATATGCTCGTCGTAGGCATAACGAGATAGCTGGGTAAACTGGCCATTGTATTCTGTCACTGACATGCCTCTCTGCTTCAGATCGTCAAATTCTCTCTTCTTAATCTTTATGATGCTCCTGGGGATGTGTGCCCCACGGAAGCCTTCCTTGAACTCTTCCCAAGTGATGTTGTGTTCACTGGGATGCATGTGTAGGAAGTTTTCCCACCATGCTGCAGCTGCTCCAGTAAGGTAGTGTGGTGCATAAAGCACCTTCTCATGATCCGAACACTGAGCAATAATTAGTTTCCTTTCAATGTCACGAAGCCAATCATCGGCTTCCAGCGGCCTATCGGTGTGAGCAAAAGTTGAGGGGCGAGTCTTCTGTAACTCAGATAACTTGGAATGTGGTTGATAGGGCTCACGGTGGTTTCCCATATTGATGACATGATTCATCATCTCCTGGTGCTGTTGCTGGCTTTGCTCGAAGAGACGGCATACTTGAGACAGGGCTGCTTCGCTGTCCTGTTGACTTGACTGACCCTGAGTGAAATTGTTGCTAGTTTGTGTCCCATAAACCTCTTCTGGCTGATTGGGCATGGAGCGAGTCCACGGGCGAGACATTTTTCCAGTCTGGGGGTATCATTTTGCAAAACCCATGAGAAAAACTGTGTAGCACAAGGAAAATCTTGCAAAGGCAACAATTTAAAAGACCTCAAGGTTTTTAAGAAAACATAAACGATTTTGCACGGAGAAGAACTGCTTAGCATATACCTTACACGCGAAAAGCAAACACACGATACAACACTCAGGATGCGCGTACACATTCCTGACATGTTATTTAGACTAGCGTACTCCTCCGGAAAGCAGCAAACACACCAATACAAACTAGCGTACAGATAAAACAACACATCATACAAGCAGACATAACGCGCGGCTACTCGGCGCTCTCAGTCGGAGATGGTGAAGATTTCCTTTCCCTTGCCGATGGCGAGACTCAGCGGTCCAGGAGAATCAACCTCCACCTCCTCTCTAGCTGGCTCCTGGCGCGTAACGCTGCGCTGCGGTGACGGTGCGGGAGCGACGGGTGGTAGAGCGGGTGCGGCAGGCGGTGCAGCTCTGACTGGAGTAGGAGCGATGACTCGGTCGAACTCCTCAGTGGTAGGCAGACGGCGAGCAGTGGCTAAAACGGCCGGTGCATACGAGGCTGAAGACGAGACGAATGTCAGAGGCGGCGCCGTGTTGAGAAGCTCCTTCCTGCTGGCAGGACCGCCCCGGACTAAGTCCATGCGGGCAGCCACAAGGTCGTCTACGAGGTTGTCGAAAGACTCCTCCAGAGCCTTGAGATACTCCACAACCATCTCGATGGCTTCATCTCGCTCTCCCCGATGGCAGGCGAATGCATAGTGACTGGTGTATGGCACATGGCATGGGAGGTAGCGGTAGCGACGAGTCTTCATCGTAGGAAGGATGTCCCGAAGACGAGCTATCGCCTCACGGGCAGCCATCTGCATGGCATGCCTCTCCGTAGGCATGGCCCTTCCCACAAAACGGAAGTGGCGAGCTGCAGAGCGTCCTCCCTTGAATTGCACCACAGCTTGGTGCATAGACACGTCGTCGCTGAGTTTGTGCTGGTAGAGCGTGAACTCTGGGCGAGCTGCTGGCCCGATCGCGAGCTTGGTGATGGAGACGAGGAGCTTGACAAACCCCTCGGGCACGTTCGTGAACACTCGATTCTCACAGCTGCTGCCAGCCATCTACAAAAGTAGGCAAAAATTCTGAGTAGTCATGTCATAAATTTATGATGACCAACAGAGAATAGCTACAATTGCAAAATGCTGAGAAAGCACAAAAGACGCTAATAACCGATTAGCGATCGCACCTAGCGGCTTCCTACAGTCAGCCTGGCTCTGGTACCAAGCTTGTCACGACCGGGTTTTTTTCAATAAAATAATTATTGAGAAACCAATCCCTTTTATGGACCAGCAAGGAAGAATTCCTTCTTACTGGTAGACAATATCTTGGTCACAGAAGAAAAATACCAGGAGTACTGAATATAATACAAGGTTGAGCGGGGACTGCCCAACAATTTATTACATGCACGCCGATAAAACAAGACGGAGGATAGGGGGGCATAACTACTAACTCACGATAATAACGGTGGTGGATATATCACCGCGAAGCGAGTGATATGACTCCTGAAGACTACAGCTCATCGAGCTTCGGAGTGAGGCTCGAGGAGACTTATTGCGGGTGGCGGAAGCGTATATAATACAAGTGACCAATATCCGGGATCGCGCAGGACTGACTGGGACTCCTCTAGGCGTCGGACGCGCTATCAAACTCTTCATCCAAGAGATCGCCTTCGTCGACATCTGGCCAAATCAACAAGCCAGGTGAGTACTATGAAAGTACTCGCAAGACAGTTCGGACATAAGATATAACAAATGTAAACATGAAGCACATGAACAAGTTAACCAGAGCGTTCGGACATAGAGGTAATAAATACTGGGTGCCAAACGAGGGTCTGAATGACTCCTCGAGAGGAAACTGCAAAAATAGTAATACTGGTGCCAAACGAGGGTCTGAATGACTCCTCGAGCGGAAACTGCAAGAATAATAATGCCACAGTCGGGCGTTGGGGCGACACCACATAAAGGGCTTATAACAGAAATAAAGGCAGTGCGTGCAACAGTCGGACGTCTGAGCGACATCACATAAAGGGCTTATATTTAAAGTAAGAAACAAAAACACGCCACAGTCGGACGTCTGCACGACGTCACATAAAGGGCTTATATTGTAGCTCAATAATTCAATAGTTCGGGAACATAAATTATCACAGGTACGAGACAAATATAAAGTTAGTCCATTCACAGGAATAATAATTAAACTGGGTTTACCACTTGAGCTTGTTCACCGGGGACAAGTTTTCCACGCGGATAGATATGGATATACTGATTAAACTACTTGATCATAGATACGATGACTTGGAAGAATTTGACTCTGCAGAGTTTGCACTTAACCACAGCCAACGGATTCCAGTAGTCACGGGGACTAGTTCCGTTTACGGTGTTTTAGAAGAAACACGTCTAACCAGTACACACCCATTCAACATTCCGAAGCTAGGGATCACCCTCGGCAACGTTCAAGAAAAACCTTGAGACGGGGAGGCTACAACCTCGCGTAGCATGGGATCAAATTTCTATACGCGCGCTCTAAGGGGGTGCCCCCCTCTCGGTCCCAACCGGAAACACCCATGCCCCCTGACCGGATGACTGGCTTTAATCCTGGGCCAAGGTACCATCATCCCGGCCCCTCTGTTTGGTGTGTACACGGAAAGAGGTTACCAACTTACTATACCGCATCCTGGCAAAGAAACATGTGGTAGCACGGAAGGGGAAAGGACGATAACGTGACTCCGTCCACGTTAATGTCGGAATTCATCAGATGACGCAAGGCTGGTATGCTACAACAGTACCACCTTGCTGCCCTTCATGTCACCACATGATTTGGCCATCTCTCACCAGAGATCATCGCGACTTTAAAAAAACGGGTAGTTGCCTCGCAAGCAACGAGATACTCACTGACACTCATATGCCACGCACAAACTGTCACGCAAACATTCAAAACACCTATCATATCAAAGGTTCAAACATGCTTGCCTGGTTCGGAGAAGTCGGAGTCTAGCTCGGCGAAGTTCGCGGCTCCGTCACCTCTTCCGGAACCTACGGCACAACGAAAACGGGTACTAACGTGAAAACCAACGCGTGCACAGAAACTTCTCCAAATTTTTTTCAAATAAATCCCATAAAAAACTAGACAAAATTTTAAGACTGTCAGAAAAAGAATCACTCAAAAATCCGTTTGATCAAAAAGTTATAAAGGTTTCTGTCCAGGGACTTATCTATAATGAAACAGAAAAGTTCCAGGGTTTAAACTGAGAAAACAGAAAACGCTTCGGAAAGAAATGCGCCAGCTAAAAAGGGAAAGCGTATTTTGCCCGAAGGCGCCAACAGAAAACGGTTCGCGAGTGGAAACAGAAGAGAGGCTGACAGGGGGTCCCACATGTCAGGTTTAAAAACCTCGCCGGCGCCCGAAGACTGCGGTGGACGCCGGCGTCGAACCACGGCGAGTCAGGGAGATCGGAGGGTACCAAGAGCTTCAGCGTGTTCTCCCGCGTCGGTGGGTGGTGGACTCGACCAACGGGGAGTACCACGTCGACGGCGACACTTTCTCCGGCGGAGGGCGGCTCGGGTGAGGGTGGAGAACTCCGGTGGAGGGCTGCAAACTTCGAATTGAAGCGCGGGTCAGAAGAGTGGATGCATAGTGAAGCTACTAGCAAGAGATGGGAGGCAGAGGTGCACGCACGGGAGCGAATCGAGCTGGATCCCGCGGCGGGTCGCGGCGGCCGGAGTCGAGGAAGGAGACCTCCTCGGGGCTCTTCCAGTGGCTAGGCATGCTCTAGGTGAAGTGCAGGGATGGTGTGGGTTCGAGTTGAAGCTCGGGGCCTCTATTTATAGGTGGATCGATGGGGTGGCCGTGAACGGAGAATCTCCGGCGAGCAATTACGGCGATGCAGTGGATTGGCAGGAGGTTTGAGTGGCCAGGCAGCATCAGTGGAAGTTACTGGTGTCATTCCCCCGCTAATCTCGGCTAGTCTTGGCGTAACGGCGCCGGTCCACGGTGGGGTGGCCGCACGGGCACGTCGGCGCAGAGAGCGCGCTCCGCGCCCTTCGGTTCACGACGAGAGTGGTAGCGCGTTCTGGGGAGTGGAAGGCCACGCGGCGAGCTCCGGTGGCTTGGGCGGCGCTGGGTGGCGTCGTCAGCGCCGCGCCTCTCCCTGGCGGCCGCAAAGCCGCCGCTGGCGTCGGTCACGGGGCGGCGCACCTTCTGCTGCTCGTCGCCGACGTCCGCAAGGTGCCAGACGCTCGTGCGGTGCAGGAACAAGGGGGAGGGGACGGGGAGCAAGGCGACATCGAGGCACTGTCGAGATCGACAACAAGTTCTGAAGAAAACGACAGTGCACTGAAATGTTCTCTGAACTTTACTGAACCTGAGTTTGACAATGCACTGCAGGTGTTCGACAGAATGATTTGGCAATGGGAAAAAATTTCCTGGTGCTGGGACTTGGTGAGGTGACCACTCAATGCACCCACAGGCTGCCTGATTTTACTTGGAATTTTTGGAGAAAGATTTGAATGAATTTCACCAAATTTGACAAATCTGTTCCAAACTTGCAGCAAGTATAGTTTGAAAAATTTGAACTGAAGACCAGTGGATCTTCCTGGATCTTGGTTGAGGGTTCAAAGGACTAGGAAGGGGAATTGGTTTGGGGGCAAAAATCAAAGCAGAAAGTGTAGCTCCTTTGTAAATCACCAATGGCTAGAATAGAAGACAGAAATTTGTTTGAATAGGATTTAAATGGAAAATAATCATATGGGGAGGTTCAACTTGCTGGATTTGATGCAACTCATGATCCAAAGGTGAGGGAAGGTTTAGGAGAGAGTATTTGCTCTAAGGCCATGGCAAGAGAGGAATGTTGAAAGTGGCAAAGGATTATTCCAAAAGCCATAGTGCAAATTTCAAGGAGATTTTCAAAAGGCATTTTCCCAAGTGAAAAGTATTTTGTCATGAGTCCAAATGAAAAGCAAGAACCTCCAAGACCAAAAACAGATCTTGGGTGAATCCAAATAAAACTCTTGCCATAAAAAAAATATTTGAAAAGGGAGAGTTCTTTTGAAGAAAAATTAAATCACCTCCCTCAAGTCAATTAAATTTTTTGAAAAATTCAAATAAAAATTTGGGTGTCACAATATTTGAATTATGTCATGCCATGATGTTTACATAGACAGCATGTATCTGAATTATGGCCTGCCAACCCATTTTCTAAAGACATAATATAGTTATATCATCTCATCCTGTTTACATAGTCATCATATTTTAAATTATGTCATTCTATCCGTGAATTATATCATGCCATCATGTTTCCATCGACGGCATGTTTGTGATTTATGGCATGCCAACCACTTTAATAGACACATCGTATAGTTATATCATGTCATCCTGTTTACATAGTCATCATATTATGAAATATGTCATTCTATCCTATTTAGTTAGCCATCATACATGTGAAAATGTGTCATGCTATCCTGTTTAATTAGCCATCATATATGTGAAGTTATGTCCTGCTATTCTGTTTGGTTAGACAACATAAATGTGAATTATTTCATGCCCTGTTTTCTTTCCTACTATCCATTGCACCTGTTCAATTACTTTTCTTGTTTACCAGCCATTTCAATTGGAGGGGGTGATGGCAGTATCTGTGGGAGTAAAAACATGGTCTTCAGAAAAGATCGTGCCAGTCCCACCACACATAACCCAGACTCACGTAGATTGTACCCCTACCCAGTTGGACAGAGAACCAGCTACACCCCTTCTAACCCCAACCCCAGCAGATAGTAACCCGGTTCCTGTTGACACAGCACCATCTCCACCACAGAGCACCCAAACATGAGCAGTTAGTAAGGCAACTGTAGTGCCCAAAGCACGAGGACCACCACTCCGAACCCCAAGTCAACGCTTAAAACAGAAGAAGAATTGTTCTCAGGTCAGGTTCCGTAGCTATGGTTCACACTACTTTGCTCTTGCATCACTGTATTTACTCATACCAACTAATTTCAAATTTGAAGGATGCAATTGAAACTCCAATGGCGCAACAGGTATGTTTTAAACCTGTTTCTTTAACGTGTTTGCTGTTGTAACTTGCTCTATGTTGATTTCAGTTTCAATTGAATAAACAGTTATGTTCTCATGCCATGCACATTACAAGTGTTGTTATTGCTGTGTAGTTTCCCACACTTATATTATGTCTATGCTGCTTTGTCTTAAATAGATATGATTCGAACTGTATCTATCTTGATTTGGCAACATAAACTAGAATGATATAAACCATACAGTGACCATACTACATAGATATATGTTTGTTTCATGATGTTATCCTGTCCACCTTACTACTGAACTGGTTTATCAAAATGAGTTTCATATACTACATTGTAAACCTGTGATGTGTTTGTTTGTTTCTCTTTTAGAACGCGGATAAAATATTGGAGAAGAGTACCCCGTTATGCAATGGTAAAGGAAGTAATGCAGATAAGGTTCAAGATAGTGAGACATCCCTGTTGGTCTCCAAGAAAGCTGATAAAACCTATATTGAAGACACTGAGACAACCCCAAAGTCCTGTCTTGATGTAGTGTTCGAGTTACTGGCTACTACTGCTGGCACCAGCTCTTCGAACTCGCTACCTGAATCAGTTCGACTTCTTGAGTCTCAACTTCAAGTTGAAAGACATCGATCAGATGTTATGCGACAAGAAGCCGAAGGACTAAGGAAGTCCCTGCAGAATTCATATGCATACTTTCTGGTGCAACAGCAAGTGCTGGACGATTTAAGCGCCAAACAAGAGAAAGTTAATAAGCTTGCTAAGCATCTTGCCAGCATTATGGGTACCCAGGATATTGTTTCTTGAGCTCTTCTGAAGTGGTTTCAGTTCTGGACTTGTTTTGCTGCGGCGTTTATATGCTGCTTTGTTCCCTATATTTGCACTGGTGGCGAACTTTGATGCCCAGTGGATGTAATATGTGTAATAGCCGTGATAGCCTAGCGTAAGTTGCTTGCTTATTTATTTCCTTATTGTCTTGTTTATTTGTTTTCTTGTAGTCAGTGCAGTTCTTTTTCCGTGGTTTGCTAGTGGCCGCAATAACCTATTTTTTAAAACTAGGCCACATTAACCATGGGCTACATATTTTCTGTAGTTAACATGGGCATCCTACGGGCCGTAGAAACAATGGGCCTCCTAAGGGCCGTAGAAACAATGGGCCTTCTACGGGGCATAGAAACAATGGGCCTTATCCGGGCCGTAGACACAATGGGCCTTCTACGGGCCGTATCATCAATGGGCCTTCTACGGGCCGTATGATCGGTTGGCCAAACATGGGCCAATAACAGACCATATTATGGCCGTAAATGCGCTAGAGTTGAAATCGTTCGTTCATGGGCCGACCATAACGGGCCGTCGTTAATTGGCCGTATTTGATGACGCTATTGAAACAGCCCAACGTATTAACGGGCCACAAATGGGCCGACTGTAACCACGAGCTGAATTTGGCCCACAGGCAGAAAATGACAGTAACGGGCCGAAAGTAAACAAATGTTGGAAATGAGCCCAAGAATAAATGGGCCCTGAGAAGGCCGAAAGATAACATGGGCTGGAAACGGCCCAACGGAATAATGGGCCGTTAATGGGTATAAAGTGATACACTGTTCATTACGGGCCAGTTTTACCATGCGTCGTTAATGGGCCGAGGGTTACTAAGGGCCTCATATGGGCTGAAAGACATCATGGGCCATACATGGGCTGGAAGTTAAAATGGGCTGGAATTATATTGGACAGCCCAGATGACGCTACTGGGCCTAATTCGGATAGGCCGTAAACGGGCCCTAGGTTAGCGGGCTGTAAATGGGCTATATGCGAACATGTCATTAACAGGCTTGCCGTGGGCCGGCCCGCCACCTTTTGACCAAGTCAAACGGGCCGGCCTTTTCACAGGAATGGGCCTCTGTTGGGTCGTGCCACGTGTCGACGTATCATAGGCGCTTTGGGTCCAATGAGTGGATGACATCTGTCCCAACGGCGAGCCGACACGTGTTTCCTCCAGCCAATGATGATTTTACACGTGGAAAATCCCCATTGGTCGGGGCTGTTAACAGGTTATCGGATCCAAAACCGGACCCAATAGCTTAACGGTGTTCCATTACGGTGGATGCCATGTGTCGGTCACCCTTGACGAAAGCACTTCTGTGACGCGCGATTTATCGTCATGGAAGTGGACACTTCCGTGATGATAATTTTGGTAATGTCATGGAACACTTCTACGACAGCACAGGTATGACTATCTTGATTCTGTCATAAAATTGTCATGGATGTACATGCATGACAGAAAACGTGACCTACTGTGACAAACACGTATCATCACGGAAGTGTATTTTTTTGTAGTGTAAGTCCAGTCGGATGCCCTGCGTCGTGCAGAAACGGGCCAAGGCTCCCTTGGCAAAGTTCGTGCCATTGTCGATGATGATGCTGTGTGGTACACCGTACCTGGTGGTGATATCTGCAATGAAGGTCACAGCAGTCGGACCATTCAACTTCTTGATTGGCTTTGCTTCAATCCACTTAGTGAATTTGTCGACGGCGACGAGCAGATGGGTCATGCCGCCACGTGCTGTCTTGAATGGTCCCACCATATCCAGCCCCCACACGGCAAAGGGCCAAGTGAGGGGGATGGTCTTGAGTGCAGAAGCTGGTAGGTGTTGCTTGGAGTTGAACTTCTGGCACCCTTTGCAATGCTTGACCAACTCCTTAGCGTCTTCCAAAGCAGTCGGCTAGAAGAAACCACGGCAGAAAGCTTTGGCGACAAGGGACCTAGAGGCCGCATGGTGGCCGCACTTGCCTTGGTATATCTTTGAGAATTGCTTGGCCCTTCTCTAATTCTACGCAGCGCTGGAAGACTCCAGTCACGCTGCGCCTGACAAGCTCTTTGTTTACTATCGTGTACGATCTTGCTCGGCGCTACACTTGCCGGGCTGAGATCTCATCGGTCGGCAGCTCCCTGTTCACCAGAAACTTGAGGATGGGCACTGCCCACGAAGGTGCTTGAATTTCTTCTACTGCTACTATGGCCACTTGTACTAGGGCGGTTGGGTTGGGAGGCGGCGGGTTGGAGTCGGTTGCCGCTTGTTGCATTGCTGAAGTCCCCGGGCCGACTGCTACAGCCCCCGAGCCGGGTTGTGAAGTCCCCGGGCCGGGTGCGACTGCTGCAGTCCCCGAGCCGCTTGGTGAAGTCCCTGGGCCGACTACTGCAGCCCCCGGGCCGGGTGCGACTGCTGCAGTGCCCGTGCCGCCTGCCGAAGTCCCCGGGCCAGCTGCAGCAGCCCCCGAGTCAGATCCGACTGCTTCGGGAGGAGCCGGCATGAATATGGACTTGGATTCTGGAGAAGGCTTGATCGACGGCTTGCGGAGACACTAAAGAGAGACGCCAGATGGGATTGCTTGACGGGTGGAGCCGATCCATGCCAGGGTATCATCTGGCTCGTTTTCATTCCGTGGCACGTGAAGGAACTCGCACCCCTCAAAATATCCGCTGAGTTGCTGAACGAGAAAGCGGTAACTTTCCATGTTTGCATCCTTGGCGTCCCAGTCACCACACGACTGTTGGACCACCAATTCAGAGTTGCTATAGCACAAGATCCGGCGGATACCGATCACTTTGGCCAGCCGGAGGCCGTGTATTAGTGCTTCATACTCGGCCACATTGTTGGATGCGGCGAAATGGATTTGCAATGTGTATATGAGCTTGTCACCTTTGGGAGAAGTGAGAACAACGCCGGCTCCCAAGCCAGTGCGCATATTTGAGCCATCAAAGTGCATCCGCCAATGAGTGCAGTCCGGAGCTGGCGGTAGGTACTGGGTCTTGGCCCAGTCGACAAGGAAGTCGGCCAGTGCTTGGGACTTGATGGCGGTGCGTGGCTGGTAGAAGATGGTGTAGGGGGCAACTCGATGGCCCATTTGGCCACCCGGCTAGATGCATCTCTGTTGGCAATGATCTCGACAAGCGGGGCAGTGCTAACAACCGTGATTGGGTGCTCTTGAAAATATGGCTTCAGCTTCTTGGCGGCAAAGTGCACGCCGTAGCACATCTTCTGGTAGTGAGGGTAGTTCTGCTTTGAGGTTGACAACACCTCGCTCAAATAGTACACGGGCCTCTGGACCGGTTGTGCTCTGCCGTCTTTTGGGCGCTCTACTACCATGATAGTGCTGACCACCCGGCTGGTGACGGCGATGTAGAGGTACATGGGCTCTTTAGCAGTCGGGGCCGCCAGGACAGGCGGAGTGGTCAACATCTTCTTCAACTTGAGAAAAGCTTCGTCCGCCTTGTCATTCCACTCGAAATGAGTGGTCTTCTTCATGAGCTGGTACAGGGGAAGAGCCTTCTCACCGAGGCGACTGATGAAGCGGCTGATGGATGCCAAACAGCCGGTGAATTTCTGGACGTCTCTCAGTCGGGTGGGTCTCTCCATCCTCTCGATGGCCTTGATCTTCACAGGGTTGCACTTAATGTTGCGCTCTGAGACCAGGAAGCCAAGAAGTTGGCCGGCTGGTACTCCAAAGACGCATTTTTCTGGGTTGAGCTTGATCTAAAACCGGCGCAGATTTTCAAAGGTTTCCTTCAAATCTTCCAAGAGAGTACCGCGCTTCTCCGTCTTCACCACAATATCGTCTACATAGACATGGGCATTCCTGCCGAGTTGCTTGAGGAGGCACTTCTGCATGCAACGCTGAACTGTGGCACCGGCATTTCTCAAGCCGAATGTCATGGTCAGGTAGCAGAAGGCTCCGAATGGTGTGATGAAGGCGGTCTTCAGGCGGTCTGCCAGGTTCAACTTGATCTGGTGGTAACCTGAGTAGGCATCCAAGAAACTCAACAGCTCGCATCCGGCTGTGGAGTCTATCACTTGGTCAATCCGGGGTAAGGCAAACGGATCCTTGGGGCAGGCTTTGTTGAGACTGGTGTAATCAATGCACATGCGCCACTTGTTATTCTTCTTCAGTACAAGGACTGGGTTGGCAAGACATTCTGGGAAGAAAACTTCCATAATGAAGCCGGCTGCCAACAGGCGTGCGATCTCTTCTCCGACAATTCTTCTCTTCTCCTTCGACAGTCGGCGGAGGGGTTGCTTGACTGGTTTGGCATCTGCTCTGAAATGTAGCTTGTGCTCGACGAAATCCGTCGGAACACCCGGCATGTCTTTGGGAGACCATGCAAAGATGTCCCGATTCTCACGCACGAAATCGACGAGCTCGCTTTCCTATTTGCTATCAAGGTTGGCACCTATGATAGCATGTCTCTCCGGGTGCTCAGGGTCCATGGCTAGCTGAGGCAACTGCATTCACTTCACGGTGCTGCTGACGTCGTCTATGTCTGTCATTGGCCACACTGGTGAAAACAACGTAAGCGCCATGTTCTTAAGGTTAATCATCTTGGACTGCGCCGACTGCTGGACGGGCGGCCGGCTGCTGAGGAGGCGGAGCCGAGGGGCCAGCAGGCGGAGGAGGCTGTCCTTCTCCCTTGGCGATGCGGACAAGCCAGTGGCACTTCCGAGTTGTATGGTTGGACGGCTTCGCACCGCTATGGAACTTGCAGGGGGCATCGAGGGTCTGCTCAAAGGAGAAAGCGGGCAACCAAGCTGGCTTGCCGCCATTCTGGCGCTTGGGGAGTGGTTGTCCTTCAGGTTGCTGATCCTTAACTGTCGCCACCAGCCGGCTGGTGGAAGCCGGCTGGGGGGGCTTTGCGCTTGTTGTTGTTCGGGTGATGGCGCCGACTGTTGTCTCCAGCCGGAGTTCGAGGAGCCGGAGGGAGCACCTTCCCAGAAGCATACACTCGGAGCTCCGACTTCATGGAGGACTCGGCAGTGGCGTACTAGTCTGCTATGATCAGCAGCTCGTCGAGTGTGGCAGGCTCGTCACAGAGGAGTCGGTGCTTGAGTAAGGTACCTTCTCGGCACCCGGCGGTGAAGTACTCGATTGCTTGGACCTCGTGCACCCCTTCGCAGGAGTTGCACAGTTCAGCCCACCGCGTCGGGTAGTCGCGGGTGGACTCGTCGGGGCCTTGAACGCATAGCGAGAGCTGGCGGGGCTTGGGAGGCCGCTTGTAGGTGCTGGTGAAGTTGCGGATGAAGACTTAAGTGAAGTCTACCGAGCTGTTGATGCTGCGAGGCTTCAGGCTGTTCAGCCATGTCCGGGCCATGCCCTGGAGCATGAGCGGAACGTACTTCACGTCAACTCGCTTGTTGCCGTTCGCTATGCTGACTGCAGTGGAGTAGTCAACCAACCAATCCCCCGGCTTCACGGAGCTGTTGTACTTGGGCGTGTCTCGTGGGAGCGAGAACCCTTTGGGGAAGAGCTCGTTCCGGATGCGGGGGCCGAAACAAGGCGGGCCCATCGCGTCTTCTTCTTCTAACGTCAGGGACCGAGCAAGGTGGTCAATCCGATGGCGTGTGTCGTTCTCTCCGACTCCTTCTCGGCAGCCCAGCCGGTCGCCGAGTGTCGGGTGCTCAACAGGTGGCGGGGAGGCGCGCCTCTCCCTGCGAGGAGGAGGAGGC
Source organism: Triticum aestivum (assembly GCF_018294505.1). Lineage (NCBI taxonomy): Eukaryota > Viridiplantae > Streptophyta > Magnoliopsida > Poales > Poaceae > Triticum > Triticum aestivum. The sequence continues at coordinate 197,061,696 of NC_057808.1, read as the reverse complement.
GGGTAGTCGTCCTGTCGTTCCACTTCTCGTTGGCAGCCATCTTGGTCGCGCTCGATGGTGATGAGTGTGCGGCTGCGGCTAGCAGCGGGCTCTTTGTCTCGTTTGTCGTGGACGCCGCCTGTTGGCGTCTAGGAAGTCGCGCCTTGCTCTCGGCGAGGGGGCGGGTTCTCAACCACTGGCCGGGATCTTCTGCGTGGCAGCCGGCCTCCTGCAGCGTGGCAGCCACATCAATGAGCTGCAGAACGCATTCCGTCATGCGGCGGCGCTCATCACCCTCGAGGTGGTCCAGCTTGTCTGTTGCGGCCTGGGCACCTGACATAGACAGGGCAGTCTGCCCTGAACATGCTAGCGACAGCAGCGCCGCACTGCCGGACTGTGCCAATGCGGCTGGGCCCGCCAGTAGCCGGCGTGCCGCCAACAGCGCGGTCGATCTTGCGCTGTTAAGCCTCTGAGAGGCGTCTCATGGTGGCCAACTTCTTGGCGCTTTCAACGAGCGAGACGCGGTGGGCTTCTAGCGTCTCGGCGTCGGCGTCTTCTGCAATGGGTGCAGACAGATCCCGCAGTGCCACCTGCAGCGGATCTTGGGCTACCCCACCGAAGGCTCCGTCGTGGCTGATGACGAGTACCTCTGTGACAGTGCTGCCGCCGCTGTCGGCGCGAGGGAGCGAGTCGTCGATGATCACCACGTTGGTGGGGAAGGCGTCAAGGGACGCGGTGTCGGAGTCGACAAGCATCGGGTCGGTGGAGCCGATCGACTCCAGGTCAGAGGCCTTCTCGTTGGCGATGTCGAGCTTGCCAAGGAGGTCAAGGAGGCAGCTCTCAGAGCTGGCTGCTCCCGCGTCGGACGCGGGGTCGTCGGAGAGGCGGACCTCGCCGATAAGGTCAGCGAAGCAGCTCGCCGCGCAGGCGAGCTCAGCGTCATGCAGCGCGCCGGTGACAACGCCATGGTGTGCCGGACTGGCTGCGCTCACTCGGGAGGAACAGGGTTCCCGTCCAGAACAGATCTCCGGATGACGGTGCACCTAGCTCCACGGTGGGTGCCAAATGTTGGGGGTGTCGTGCGACATATGCCAAAGGATGGCTTATCATGGAGGGGGCTAATAATACGTCTCCGGTGCCAGGAAACGTGATAAGGCGCAAACATGCCCGCCGGCGAATCTTACTCAGGTTCGGGGCTCTCCTAGGAGGTAACACCCCTACTCCTGCTCTGCGGGGTCTCCGCATGATCACTCAAGCAACAATGGTGGCCACAAGCTTGCTCCTTGAGCTGTTTCTCTAGAGGGGGAAGAAGAACAATGCTAGCCCTAACTTCCTCTCTCTATGTGTGTGGGTGGATGGACTAAGGTCTAAACCCTTTGCATGGGTGCCCTGGGGGGTTTATATAGGCCTTACCCCCTAGGGGTACAAAGGTAATCTGACCGAGTGTAGGACCCGGTTGTCAGTGTCTATGATCGCCGGCTTCTCCACCGGCCGCTGGGGCCCGCCGCCTGGTGGGTCCCGCCGGCTGTCTCGTACTTGGCAGACAGGCCGCGCCCGCCGCTGGCGGGTCCTGCCGGCTGCTTAGCACTGTGCCAATGCCATTGATGATGTGTGCTTTGTTGGGGAGGCATGGCGGCAGTACCGCCGCCTGGCGGGCAATCACTGTAGCCACTCCCCATCTCTTCTGATTAATGGCGCACGAACTTTGAGGGAGGGAGAGGGCCGCCTGCTGGGTGTCGGCCTCTCCTCAAGCCGACTGGTCCGAGCTTGCCGCCTTCTGGCTTCTCACTGATAGATAGGGCCCGCCTCGGGTGGACCGTACCGACAGCCCGTAGTGGGTGCATGGCCTTCTTAGCCATGGATGATGTCATGGGCTGCATGGCAACAGTGTCGCGCCGGGCAGAGAATGTCCGCCCAGTACGCTGCACTGTAGCCATGCTCTGTCATGGATTCGGGGGTGGCAGGCAGCACTGTAGCCACGCCCCGCCTCGTCGTCATTATGTGGTGCAAACTTTGAGGGCGCTTGGAGCCGCCTGCTAGGAGCCGGCCTCTCTGGAGGCCGCCTGCTAGGAGCCGGCCCGCCTCCGGGCCGTTTGTTGGGCCTTGCCGTCTTCTGGCAGCCGGCCGCTTGGACCAGCCGGCCGCAAGAAGGCGTCTCTTTGGTCTTTGATTCTTGAGGGGCGCAGCCGGCCGCAAGAAGGCATCTCTTTGGTCTTTGATTCTTGAGGGGCGCAGCCGGCCCCGATGTCTTGAAATGCCATGGGGGGCTGATGATGCTACCCGTGGCCAATTACTCCGACAGGTAGCATTCCACATCAAAAATTCTATTTTTATCATTTACCTACTCGAGGAAGAGCAAGAATTAAGCTTGGGGATGCTTGATACGTCTTCAACGTATCTATAATTTTATATTGGTCCATGCTATTATATTATCCATCTTGGATGTTTTATATGCATTAATATGCTATTTTATATCATTTTTTGGGACTAACCTATTAACCTAGTGCCAATTGCTATTTGTCCTTGTTTTTGTCTCTTACATAAAATCAATACCAAATGGAATGAAACTTTTTGACAATTTTTCTTGGACAAGAAGACACCCGCGAAGCTTTGGGAGGAGGCCAGAAGAGCTACGGGTGGGCCACAAGCTCACCAGGCGCGCCCTAGGGGGGCGCCTGCAAGCTTGTGGGCCGCCGTAGCCCCACTAACCCTAATCTCAGCTCCATAAATACCCAAATATTCCCCGTTTACCAGGGGGCACACCAAAAATACTTTTTCGCTGCCGCAAGCCTCTGTTCTCGTGAGATCCCATCTTGGGGCCTTTTCTGGCACTCTGCCACAGGGGGATTCATCGCGGAGGGCCTCTACACCAACTTTGCTGCCCTACCGATGATGTGAGAGTAGTTTACCACAGATCTATGGGTCCATAGCTAGTAGCTTGATGGGTTGTTCTCTCTCTTTGATCTTCAATACAATGTTCTCCTTGATGTTCTTGGAGATCTATTCGATGTAATCTTCTTTTTGTCACGACCGGTTTTTCAATAAAATAATTATTGAGAGATCAATCCCTTTTACGGACCAGCGAGGAAGAATTCCTTCTCACTGGTAGACAATATCTTGGTCACAGAAGAAAAATACCAGGAGTACTGAATATAATACAAGGTTGAGCGGAGACTGCCCAACAATTTATTACATGCACGCCGATAAAACAAGACGGCGGATAGGGTGGCATAACTACTAACTCACGATAATAACGGTGGTGGAAATATCACCGCGAAGCGAGTGATATGACTCCTGAAGACTACAGCTCATCGAGCGTCGGAGTGAGGCTCGAGGAGACTTATTGCGGGTGGCGGAAGCATATATAATACAAGTGACCAATATCCGGGATCGCGCAGGACTGACTGGGACTCCTCTAGGCGTCGGACGCGCTATCAAACTCTTCATCCAAGAGATCGCCTTCGTCAACATCTGGCCAAATCAACAAGCCGGGTGAGTACTATGAAAGTACTCGCAAGACAGTTCGGACATAAGATATAACAAATGTAAACACGAAGCATATGAACAAGTTAACCAGTGCGTTCAGACACAGAGATAGTAATTACTGGGTGCCAAACGAGGGTCTGAATGACTCCTCGAGCGGAAACTGCAAGAATAGTAGTACTGGCAAGGTGATGCCCGAAAAAAACGGCAAGGGTCTGAATGACTCCTCGAGAGGAAACTGCAAAAATAATAATACTGGTGCCAAACGAGGGTCTGAATGACTCCTCGAGAGGAAACTGCAAAAATAATAATACTGGTGCCAAACGAGGGTCTGAATGACTCCTCGAGAGGAACTGCAAAATAATACTGGGCAACGAGGGTCAGAATGACTCCTCGAGCGGAAACTGCAAGAATAATAATGCCACAGTCGAGCATCGGGGCGACACCACATAAAGGGCTTATAACAGAAATAAAGGTAGTGCGTGCCACAGTCGGACGTCTGAGCGACATCACATAAAGGGCTTATATTGTAGCATAACAATTCAATAGTTCGGGAACATAAATTATCACAAGTACGAGACAAATATAAAGTTAGTCCATCCACAGGAATAATAATTAAATTGGATTTACCACTTGAGCTTGTTCACCGGGGACAAGTTTTCCACGCGGATAGATATGGATATACTGATTTCACTACTTGATCATGGATACGATGACTTGGAAGAATTTGACTCTGCAGAGTTTGTACTTAACGACAGCCAACGGATTCCAGTAGTCACGGGGACTAGTTCCGTTTACGGTGTTTTAGAAGAAACACGTCTAACCAGTACACACCCTTTCAATCTTCCGAAGCCAGGGATCACCCTCGGCAACGTTCAAGAAAAACCTTGAGACGGGGAGGCTACAACCTCGCGTAGCATGGGATCAAATTTCTATACGCGCGCTCTAAGTGGGTGCCCCCCTTCTCGGTCCCAACCGGAAACACCCATGCCCCCTGACCGGATGACTGGCTTTAATCCTGGGCCAAGGTACCATCATCCCGGCCCCTCTGTTTGGTGTGTACACGGAAAGAGGTTACCAACTTACTAAACCGCATCCTGGCAAAGAAACATGTGGTAGCACGGAAGGGAAAAGAACGATAACGTGACTCCGTCCACGTTAACGTCGGAATTCGTCGGATGACGCAAGGCTGGTATGCTACAACAGTACCACCTTGCTGCCCTTCATGTCACCACATGATTAGGCCATCTCTCATCAGAGATCATCGCAACTTTGGAACATGCGGGTAGTTGCCTCACAAGCAACGAGGTATTCACCGACACTCATATGCCACGCACAAACTTTCACGCAAACATGCAAAACACCTGTCATATCAAATGTTCAAAACATGCTTGCCTGGTTCGGAGAAGTCGGAGTCTAGCTCGGCGAAGTTCGCGGCTCCGTCACCTCTTCCGGAACCTACGGCATAACGAAAACGGGCACTAACGTGAAAACCAACGCGTGCACAGAAACTTATCCAACAATTTTTCAAATAAATCCCATAAAAAACTAGACAAAATTTTAAGACTGTCAGAAAAAGAATCACTCAAAAATCCCTTTTTATTAAAAAGTTATAAAGGTTTCTGTCCAGGGACTTATCTGTAATGAAACAGAAAAGTTCTAGGGTTTAAACTGAGAAAACAGAAAACGCTTCGGAAAGAAATGCGCCAGCTAAAAAGGGAAAGCGTATTTTGCCCGAAGGCGCCAACAGAAAACGGTTCGCGAGTGGAAACAGAAGAGAGGCTGACAGGGGGTCCCACATGTCAGGTTTAAAAACCTCGCCGGCGCCCGAAGACTGCGGTGGACGCCGGCGTCGAACCACGGCGAGTCAGGGAGATCGGAGGGTACCAAGAGCTTCAGCGTGTTCTTCCGCGTCGGTGGGTGGTGGACTCGACCAACGGGGAGCACCACGTCGACGGCGACACTTTCTCCGGCGGACGGCGGCTCGGGTGAGGGTGGAGAACTCCGGTGGAGGGCTGCAAACTTCGAATTGAAGCGCGGGTCAGAAGGAGGGATGCATAGTGAAGCTACTGGCAAGAGATGGGAGGCAGAGGTGCACGCACGGGAGCGAATCGAGCTGGATCCCGTGGCGGGTCGCGGCGGCCGGAGTCGAGGAAGGAGACCTCCTCGGGGCTCTTCCAGTGGCTAGGCGTGCTCTAGGTGGAGTGCAGGGATGGTGTGGGTTCGAGTTGAAGCTCGGGGCCTCTATTTATAGGCGGATCGACGGGGTGGCCGTGAACGGAGAATCTCCGGCGAGCAATTACGGCGATGCAGTGGATTGGCAGGAGGTTTGAGTGGCCAGGCAGCATCAGTAGATGTTACTGGTGTCATTCCCCCGCTAATCTCGGCTGGTCTTGGCGTAACGGCGCCGGTCCACGGTGGGGTGGCCGCACGGGCACGTCGGCGGCAGAGAGCGCGCTCCGCGCCCTGCGGTTCACGACGAGAGTGGCAGCGCGTTCTGGGGAGTGGAAGGCCACGCGGCGAGCTCCGGTGGCTTGGGCGGCGCTGGGTGGCGCCGTCAGCGCCGCGCTCTCCTCTGGCGGCCGGCAAAGCCGCCGCTGGCGTCGGTCACGGGGCGGCGCACCTTCTGCTGCTCGTCGCCGACGTCCGCAAGGTGCCAGACGCTCGTGCGGTGCAGGAACAAGGGGGAGGGGACGGGGAGCAAGGCGACATCGAGGCACTGTCGAGATCGACAACAAGTTCTGAAGAAAACGACAGTGCACTGAAATGTTCTCTGAACTTTACTGAACCTGAGTTTGACAATGCACTGCAGGTGTTCGACAGAATGATTTGGCACTGAGAATTTTTTTCTGGAGCTGGTACTTGGTGAGGTGACCACTCAATGCACCCAGAGGCTGCATGATTTTACTTGGAATTTTTGGAGAAGGATTTGAATGAATTTCACCAAATTTGACAAATCTGGTCCAAACTTGCAGCTAGTGTAGTTTGAAAAATTTGAACTGAAGACTAGTGGATCTTCATGGATCTTGGTTGAGGGTTCAAAGGACTAGGAAGGTAAAAAGGTTTGGGGGCAAAAATCAAAGCAGAAAGTGTAGCTCCTTTGTAAATCACCAATGTCTAGAATAGAAGACAGAAATTTGTTTGAATAAGATTTAAATGGAAAATAATCATATGGAGAGGTTCAACTTGCTGGATTTGATGCAACTCATGATCCAAAGGTGAGGGAAGGTTTAGGAGAGAGTATTTTCACTAAGGCCATGGCAAGAGAGAAATGTTGAAAGTGGCAAAGGATTATTCCAAAAGCCATAGTGCAAATTTCAAAGAGATTTTCAAAAGGCATTTTCTCAAGTGAAAAGTATTTTGTCTTGAGTCCAAATGAAAAGCAAGAACCTCCAAGACCAAAAACAGATATTGGGTGAATCCAAATAGAACTCTTGCCAAAAAAATTATTTGAAAGGGAGGGTTCTTTTGAAGAAAAATTTAAATCACCTCCCTCAAGTCAAATAATTTTTTTTGAAAAATCCAAATAAAAATTTGGGTGTCACACTTTTGCGGTGCGTTTGTTGAGATCTGATGAATTGTGGATTTATGATCAGATTATCTATGAATATTATTTGAGTATTCTCTTAACTCTTTTATGCACAATTAAGATACCTTTGTATTTCTCTCAGATCTATTGATTTGGTTTGGCCAACTAGATTGATTTTTCTTGCAATGGGAGAGGTGCTTTGTGATGGGTTCAATCTTGCGGTGTCCTCACCCAGTGACAGTAGGGGTAGCAAGCCACGTATTTGTATGGTTGCCATTAAGGATAAAAAGATGGGGGTTTTACCATATTGATTGGATCTATCCCTCTACATCATGTCATCTTGCTTAAGGTGTTGCTCTGTTCTTGTTAACTTAATACACTAGATGCATGCTGGATAGAGGTCGATGTGTGGAGTAATAGTAGTAGATGCAAGCAGGAGTCGGTCTACTTGTCACGGACGTGATGCCTATATTCATGATCATTTCCTTAGATATCGTGTTAACTTTGCGGTTTTCTATCAGTTATTCAATAGTAATTTGTTTACCCATCCTATGTTTCTTTCAAGAGAGAAGCCTCTAGTGAAACCTATGGCCCCCGGGTGTATTTTTATCATATTATTTTCAGATCTATAAAACCAAAAACCCAAAAATACCTTGCTGCAATTTGTTTATATTTACCTTATTTTACAATTTTATGTATCGTTTATATCAATCTCTATCAGGTCTCACTCTTGCTAAGCACCGTTAAGGTTGTGTGCAAGTGTTTGTTAGTTTGTGTAGGTGCATCTATTGGAGACTTGTGTGTTCCTCCTACTTGATTGATACCTTTGTTCTTAACTGAGGGAAATATTTATCTCTACTTTGCTGCATCACCCTTTCCTCTTCAAGGAAAAAACCAACGCAAGCTCAAGAAGTAGCAGAGGACCTGGTGTGTTGATGTTATCAAGTATCTTATCGATCTGAACTTCATTGGCCACACTAGGATGAACAGGGCGGAGACTTTGGTGTTGATGAGCATTGTCTTCATTGTGAGTAGCATTGTCTTCATGCTCAGCATTGTCTTCACACAAGACAGGAGCAGGTATCATGATCTCATCAACTCCTGGCTCCTCAGTGGGTATGATATCTCTAGTTCCCATTAGCCTGATGTATTCACTGTTAGGTAGTTAATGTCTACTACGCAACCTTTCTACTTGTAGACTTGTGTTGGGCCTCCAAACGCAGAGGTTTGAAGGATAGTAGCCAATTTCCCTCAAGTGGATAGCCTAAGGTTTACCAATCCGTGGGAGGCATAGGATAAAGATGGTCTATCTCAATTAACCCTGCAACCAAATACAAGAAATCTCTTATGTCCCCAACACACCCAATACAAATGGTAAATTGTATAGGTGCACTAGTTCGGGAAGAGATGGTGCTACAAGTGTAGTATGGATAGTAGATATAGGTTTTTGTAATCTGAAAAATAAATAAACAGCAAGGTAACTAGTAACAAAAGTGAGCAAAAATGGTATTGCAATGCTTGAAAACAAGGCCTAGGGTTCATACTTTCACTAGTGCAAAATCTCTCAACAATGATAACAAAATTGGATCATATAACAAAACTGGATCACTCCAAAGTTCCTATTGCGGAGAACAAAAGATTAAATTGTGTGTAGGGTACGAAACCACCTCAAAGTTATTCTTTCCAATCAATCCATTGAGCTATTCCTGTAAGTGTCACAAACAACCCTAGAGTTCGTAATAAAATAACACCATATGACACACATCAACCAACTCTAATGTCACCTAGATACTCCAATGTCACCACAAGTATCCGTGAGTCGATTATATGATATGCATCAAACAACTTCATATTCAAAATATTCCATCCAACTTCAAAGAGTACCCCAAGATTTCTATCGGAGAAAGGAATATGAAAGCGTGTATCAACCCCTATGCATAAATTACCCCAATGTCACCACGGGAATCCGCAAGTTGATAACCGAAACATACATCAAGTGAATCAATAGAACATCCCAATGTCACCATGGAAATCCCATCGCAAGATATACATCAAGTGCTATCAAATCCAAAAGATTCATTCCGACATAAAAAAACCTCAGAGAAAAAGATTCAATTCATCACAAGAAGATAGAGAGGGAAGAACACCATAGGATCCAACTACATTAACAAAGCTCGTGGTACATAAAGATCGTGCCAAATCAAGAACACAAGAGAGAGAGAAAGAGAGAGAGAGATCAAACACATAGCTACTATTACATACCCTCATTCCCGAGGGTGGACGACTCCCTCCTCGTCATGGTGGCCGCTGGGATGACGTAGATGGCCTCCTATATGATGATTTCCCCCTCCGGCAGGGTGCCGGAATAGGGTCCCGATTGAGTTTTCATGGATATAGAGGCTTGCGGTGGTGGAACATCTCATCTAGGGTTCTTTTGGGTGGTTTGGGTATTTACAGGAATTTTGGCGTCGGTCTCACGTCAAGGGGGTCCACGAGGTAGCGACAAGCTCGGTCGCCCCTCCCTGGGGGTAGGGCGCGCCTAGCAATATTGCCGTGCCCTCGTGGGTCTTCTGGTCCTCCCACGAAGCTTCGGGGGCCTCTTTTGGTCCACATAAAATCACCGTAAATTTTTAGCCCATTCCGAGAACTTCTCTTTCTGCACAAAAAACGACACACAGTAGTTCTACTCAAAACAGCGTAAGTCCGGGTTAGTTCCATTCAAATCATACCAAAACCATATAAAATTGTTATAAACATGGCATGAATACTTCATAAATCATAGAGACGTTGGAGACGTATCAGCATCCCCAAGCTCAATTCATGCTCGTCCTCGAGTAGGTAAATGATAAACGAAATAATTTATGAAGTGTGAATGCTAGCATAGTGCATAAGTTTGATCAATGATAGTTCCAAACACTTTCTCTAGCATAATTATAATCATGACAGTAGCTCATCTCATAAAACTTCTCATGATCAAGTAGCAAGCTATTCACAAGTTAAAGTATAGACCATAAACTTTCTTGAAAATTAACAAACTATGTTCCCAATCATCAAACAATTGCAATTCAACTTATTTTCTTGAAGGGTCTATGTAGAGCTTTGATTTAGCAAATTCCACATACTCAACTATCACATAGTTTTCCATGATTGCTGACACTCAAAGCATATTTTTAGAACAAATAGCACCCATCGAACACAAAGAAAGACAGGGGCTTAATGTTTCGCCTCCCAACTTATTTATCATAGAGATAATTGTCAACAATAATACCTCATGATCATCTATATTAAACTGGATATATGTTCCTAGATCTTTCCCCACCACATGATGCTTGCAAAGAGAAAAAATAAGAATAGAGAAGAACACTATTGACTCTTGCATAAAATTAAATACATAAAGTAAAAGATAGGACCTTCGAAGGGGGAAGCAAAGGTTATCTTGCACTTTTTATTTTTGGATGTGCAAACTCTTAATGCAAAGGAACGTAACTTTATATTGCCCCTTGTGTTGGCAACCTTTATTATGCAGTCCATCGCTTTTATTTCTTCACCACCACAAGTTCATACAAAGCTTATTTTCCCTTACAATAAAAGATCATACATATTTAGGAGCAATTTTTATTGCTTTTTGCACCGATGACAACTTACTTGAAGCATCTTATTCAATCCATAGGTATATATAGTGGACTCTCATGCCAAGAAAATGGGTTTAAGGGTTTTTGGATACACAAGTAGTATTTCTACTTAGTACAAAATTTTGGCTAGCGAAAGATTATGAGCAAGCAGCACATGTTAGAGGATCCATGATAATATAACTTCTATGTGAATATAGCCAAATATAACTCGTTATGTTGTCTTTTGATAACCCACAAGTATAGGGGATCGCAACAGTTTTCGAGGGTAGAGTATTCAACCCAAATTTATAGATTCGACACAAGGGGAGCCAAAGAGTATTTATAAGTATTAGCAGTTGAGTTGTCAATTCAACCACACATGGAGATTAAATATCTGTAGCAAAGTAATCAGTAGCACAGTAGTATGATAGTTTGATAGTACTAGTAACGATAGCAGTGGTAACGGTAACGACAGTAATAGTTTTGTAGCAGTTGTAACAGTAGCAATAGCAATAGTAACTTAGCAAGAACAATATGTGACAAGCTCGTAGGCATTGGATCAGTGATTTCGTTGGATAATATTCATCATATAACAGTCATACCTAGGGCGACACAGAACTAGATCCAGTTCATAAATATAATGTAGGCATGTATTCCGTAAATAGTCATACGTGCTTATGGAAAAGAACTTGCATGACATCTTTTGTCCTACCATCCCGTGGCAGCGGGGTCCATAAGGAAACTAAGGGATATTAAGGCCTCCTTTTAATAGAAAACCGGAACAAAGCATTAACACATAGTGAACACATGAACTCCTCAAACTACGGTTATCACCGGAAAGTATCCCAATTATTGTCACCTTGGGGTTTACGGATCATAACACGTAACAGGTGCATATAACTTGCAATATCAGATCAAGAACATAGGTATAACGGTGAAAACATAAATGGTTCAGATCTGAAATCATGGCACTCGGGCCCTATTGACAAGCATTAAGCATAGCAAAGTCATAGCAACATCAATATCAGAACATAGTGGATACTAGGGATCAAGCCCTAACAAAACTAACTCGATTACATGATAAATCTCATCCAACTCTTCACCGACTAGCGAGCCTACGAATGAATTACTTACTCCCGGCGGTGAGCATCATGAAATTGGTGATGGAGGATGGTTGGTGATGACGAAGACCAAAGATCCCCCTATCCGGAGCCCCGAACGAGCTCCAGATCTGGCCTCCCAATGAAGAACAGGAGGTAGCGGTGGCTCCGTATCGTAAAATGTGATGAAGCTTCCTCCCTTATTTTTTCTCTAAAAATAGGATTTTATAGCATCGGAATTAGGGTCAGCGGAGCCTCGTGGGCCCCTGTATCCACCAGGGCGTGCTGGAGGGGGGTGGCGCACCCTAGTGCCTTGTGGGCAGCTGCCCTTCCCCCTCTAATGGGTCCTGGTTCTAATAATTTTTATTTATTCCAAAATAATTCTCCAAAAAGTTTCGTCCAATTCCGAGAACTTTTATTTCTGCACACAAAAACAACACCATGGTAGTTCTGCTGAAAACGTCTCAGTCCGGGTTAGTTTCATTCAAATCATGCACATTATAGTCCAAAACAAGAGCAAAAGCATTAGGAAAAGTAAATACGATGGAGACGTATCAACTCCGCCAAGCTTAACCCATTGCTTGTCCTCAAGCAATTGAGTTGATAAACTGAAAGTGATAAAGAAAAAACTTTTTGGAACTCTTTTGTTCTTGTTTCCATATATAAGCTTAAATAGCACCCAGGTTTTCAGCAAAGATCATGACTAACCATGCTAGCAATAACTCTTATAAATTATATTCACTCATCATATCAATGGCATAATCAACTAGCGAGCAATAATAAGGTACCTCAAATGCCAACACTTTGTCAAAACAATCATGATATAATATGACAATAATGGTATCTCACTAGCCCTTTCTGAGACCGCAAAACATAAAGCAGAGCACCTCCAAAGTTCAAGCAACGACTAAACATTGTAATTCATGGTAAAAGAGATCCAGTCATGATGCATTCAACATTAACTATACACAATGCGGATGATGCTACTTCTTGAGCTTGCGTTGATTTTTTTCCCTTGAAGAGGAAAGGGTGATGCAACAAAGTATTGATAAGTATTTCCCTCAGTTAAGAACCAAGGTATCAATCTAATAGGAGGCACAAGCAAGTCCCCAGTATATGCACCTGCACAAACTAACAAACACTTGCACACAATGCGAAAAAGGGGTTGTCAATCCCTTCACGGTCACTTGCAAGAGTGAGATCTAATAGAGATAGATATAAAACATAAATAAGAGGCAAAATAAAGTAAATATAAATAAATTCAGCAAGGTGTTTTTAGTTTTTTAGTTTTATAGATCTGAAAATATATGATGGAAAATAGACCCGAGGGCATAGGTTTCACAAGAGTCCTCTCTCTTGAATAAAGCATATGGTGGGTAAACAAATTACTATTGAGCAATTGATAAAAAAGTGCAAAGTTATGACGACATCTAAGGCAAGGATCATGAATATAGGCATCATGTCCGTGACAAGTAGACCGAAACGATTCTGCATCTACTACTATTACAACACACATCGACCGACTCCTACCTACATCTAGAGTATTAAGTTCATAAGAACAGAGTAACGCCTTAAGAAAGATGAAATGATGTAGAGGGATAAACTCAAGCAATATGGTATAAACCCCATCTTCTTATCCTTAATGGCAACAATACAACACGTGCCTCCCTACCCTACTGTCACTAGGTGAGGACACCGCAAGATTGAACCCATCACAAAGCACCTCTCCCATTGCAAGAAAAACCAATCTAGTAGGCCAAACCAAATCGATAAATCAGAGATAAATACTAAGCTACCTCAATCATGCAGAAAAGAGTTCAGAGAAGACTCAAGTAATATTCATAGATAATCTGATCATAAATCCACAATTCATCGGATCTCAACAAATGGACCACAAAAGAAGATTACATCGAATATATCTCCAAGAATATCGAGGAGAACATAGTATTCAAGATCAAAGAGAGAGAAGAAGCCATCTAGCTACTAGCTATGGACCCTTAGGTCTGTGGTAAACTACTCACGCTTCATCGGAAGGGAAGCAAGGTTGATGTAGAGGCCCTCCATAATCAAGTCCCCCTCCGGCGGACTACTGGAAAAGGCCCCAAGATGGGATCTCACGAGAATAGAAGTTTGCGGCAGTGGAAAAGTATTTTGGGTGTGCCCTCTGGTATAGGGGGAATATTTGGGTATTTATGGAACAAGAATAAGGGTTAGACGGTCTATGCGGGGCCCACAAGCCTGGTGTGCACCCCCCTGGGGCGCGCTCCCAGGGCTTGTGGCCGCCTCGTAGGTCTTCTGGCCTCCTCTCCAAGTCTCCCGGGTTTCTTCTATTCCAAGAAAAATCATCGTAAAGTTTTATTCCGTTTGGGCTCCGTTTGGTATTGATTTTCTGTAAAAGCGAAAAACAAGGAAAAAAACAGCAACTGGCACTGGGCACTAGATTAATAAGTCGGTCCCGAAAGTAATATAAATAGCATATTAATGCATATAAAACACCAAAAACAGATAATATAATAGTGATGACCGACAAGTATAGGGGGTCTATCGTAGTCCTTCCGATAAGTAAGAGTGTCGAACCCAACGAGGAGTAGAAGGAAATGACAAGCGGTTTTCAGTAAGGTATTATCTGCAAGCACTGAAATTATCGGTAACAGATAGTTTTGTGATAAGGTAATTTGTAACGGGTAACAAGTAATAAAAGTAAATAAGGTGCAGAAAGATGGCCCAATCCTTTTTGTAGCAAAGGACAAGCCTGGACAAACTCTTATATAAAGGAAAACGCTCCCGAGGACACATGGCAATTATCGTCAAGCTAGTTTTCATCACGCTCGTATGATTCGCGTTCGTTACTTTGATAATTTGATATGTGGGTGGACCAGTGCTTGGGTGCTGCCCTTCCTTGGACAAGCATCCCACTTATGATTAACCCCTATTGCAAGCATCCGCAACTACAAAAGAAGTATTAAGGTAAACCTAACCATAGCATGAAACATATGGATCCAAATCAGCCCCTTACGAAGCAACACATAAACTAGGGTTTAAGCTTCTGTCACTCTAGCAACCCATCATCTACTTATTACTTCCCAATGCCTTCCCCTAGGCCCAAATAATGGTGAAGTGTCATGTAGTGGACGTTCACATAACACCACTAGAAAAGACAACATACATCTCATCAAAATAACGAACGAAAACCAAATTCACATGACTACTTATAGCAAGACTTCTCCCATGTCCTCAAGAACAAACGTAACTACTCACAAATCATATTCAGAGGGGTATTAATATGCATAAAGGATCTGAACATATGATCTTCCACCAAATAAACCAACTATCATCAACTACAAGGAGTAAACAACACTACTAGCAACCCACAGGTACCAATCTGAGGTTTTGGGACAAAGATTGGAGACAAGAGATGAACTAGTATTTGAGATGAGATGGTGCTGGTGAAGATGTCGATGGAGATTGACCCCCTCCTGATGAGAGGATCATTGGTGATGATGATGGTGATGATTTCCCCCTCCCGGAGGGATGTTTCCCCGGCAGAACAGCTCCGCTGGAGCCATAGATTGGTTTTGCCAGGTTCCGCCTCGTGGCGGCGGTGTTTCGTCCCGAAAGCTTCCTTCACATTTTTTTCTCGGACGAAAGACTTCATATAGTAGAAGATGGGCACTGGAGGCCTGCCAGGGGGGCCCATGAGACAGGGGGCGCGCCCAGGGTGGTAGGGCGCGGCCCCACCCTCGTGGCCAGGGTGTGGGCCCACTCTGGTTGATTATTTCGCCAGTATTTTTTATATATTCCAAAACGTGCCTCCGTGAAGTTTCAGGACTTTTGGAGTTGTGCAAAATAGGTCTCTAATATTTGCTCCTTTTCCAGCCCAGAATTCTAGCTGCCGGCATTCTCCCTCTTCATGCAAACCTTGTAAAATAAGAGAGAATAGGCATAAGTATTGTGACATAATGTGTAATAACAGCCCATAATGTAATAAATATCGATATAAAATCATGATGCAAAATGGACGTATCAGCTCCCCCAAGCTTAGACCTCGCTTGTCCTCAAGAGGAAGCCGATAACGAAAAATACGGACACATGTTTAGAGATAGAGGTGTCGGTAAAATAAAATACGGACATGAGGGCATCATGATCATTCTTATAGCAGCAACATAAATATATATTGTCATATGCTTTCTTATGCTAAAGTAACAATCTATTCACAGTCAAGTATGAATCAGAAACTTCATTAAAAACTAACAAACTATGATCTCGGTCAATGGAGCAATTGCAATTTATCATAACATCGGAAAGAGTCAATATAAGAGCTTTTCAGCAAGTCCACATACTCAACTATCATTTGGTCTTTCACAATTGCTAACACTCACGCAATACTTATGGTTATGGAGTTTTAATCTGACGGAGAGAAATATAGGGGCTTATAGTGTTGCCTCCCAACCTTTTACCTCAAGGGTAATGTCAACGATAATAGTTCATGCTAACTTACATCCAATTGGATATATATATATCATGATCTTTCCAACGCAATATGCTTGCCAAAGGATAAAATGTAAAAAGGAAAGGTGAAGATCACCATGAATCTTGTATAAGACAAAAGTAAAAGATAGGCCCTTCGCAAAGGGAAGCAGAGGTTGTCATGTGTTTTTGTGGTTGGATGCACAAAATCTTAATGCGAAAGAACATCACTTTATATTGCCACTTGTGATATGGACCTTTATTATGCAGTCTATCACTTTTATTGCTTCCATATCACAAGATCGTATAAAGCTTATTTTCTCCACACTAATAAATCATACATATTTAGAGAGCAATTTTTATTGCATGCAACAATGACAACTTACTTCAAGGATCTTACTCAATCCATAGGTAGGTATGGTGGACACTCATGGCCAAACTGGGTTTAAGGATATTCGGAAGCACAAGTAGTATCTCTACTTGGTGCAAAGAATTTGGCTAGCATGAGAGGTAAAGGCAAGCTCAACATGTTGGATGATCCATGAAATATACTTTATTTGGGATATAAGAAAACATAACCCATTATGTTGTCTTCCTTGTCCAACATCAACTTTTTAGCATGTCATATTTTAATGAGTGCTCACAATCATAAAAGATGTCCAAGATAGTATATTTATATGTGAAAACCTCTCTTTCTTTATTACTTCCTATTAATTGCAACGATGACCAAAACTATGTTTGTCAACTCTCAACAACTTTTATTCATCATACTTTTTTATATGTGAAGTCATTACTCTTCATAAGATCATAATGATCTCTTTAATTCTTTTTATTCTTTATTTTATTCCCTCAAGATCATAGTAAGATAATCAAAGCCCTTGACTCAAAACTAATCTTTATCATATATAGCTCACGGACTCGATTACAAAGAAGGATCATAAAGCAAAACTCAAAACTAGATCATACTAAAACTTTATTCTACTAGATTAAGATATTACCAAAAGGATTGAACTAAGAAAAAGGTAAAGGTAGAAGTGTGATGGTGATACGATACCGGGGCACCTCCCCCAAGCTTGGCAGTTTCCAAGGGGAGTGCCCATACCAGGTACTCAGTTCTCCTTTGCTAGTGAAGAAGATGGTGGTGATAATGGATAGTCGCACATCGAGCGTAGGAGATCCTCCAATTTGCGGATAATGCCCTTGAGTGCGGTGATATGCTCCTTCAACAAAATATTTTCACGTGTGAGATACTTATTTTGTATGCGAGCTAACTCAATCATCTTGAAAGCTTCAATCTCCGTTGGGGTAAGAAGATTGTAATGTGGTTGGAGGATGTCTTCGTCTTCTGTTGCCGGAGCTTGATCCTCCATGGCCTTCTTGATCCCATCATCCTTGTTGATCTCCATGGGTTCTTCTCTCTTCAGCTCTATCTTCATTAGCCAAGCATCGTTGCCCTCATTGTTGGAGGAGGGGGACAACATGATGCCTGGCCTTGAAAACTCTGGCAGAAAACAGCCCGAAACAAAAATAGAGGATATTTGCATGGTACGGTGGTCAAAACCTTCGGGAGATTATATAATGAATTTTTACCGACCAAAAGAAGTGACGTGCAAGAAAACGGAGTCCGGAGGGCACACGAGGAGCCCACGAGGCATGGGGCGCGCCCAGGGGGGTAGGGCGCGCCCTCCACCCTCGTGGACGCCTCGTGTCCTCTTCGCCTGGGCGCGCCCTCCACCCTCGTGGACACCTCGTGTCCTCTTCGGACTACTTCTTATTTTCCTATTTTCTTAAATATTCCAAAACGGAGAAAACTTGCTATTAGAACTGTTTTGGAGTCGGTTTACTTACTGTACCACATACCTATTCCTTTTCGGAGTCTAAAACGTTCTGGAAAGTGTCCCTTATGTATTCCTCCCGGGTTACGGTTTCAATAACATTAGTTTCAACATTTATGGGATTACCTGAGATATAATGTTTGATTCTATGACCGTTCACCAGCTTTGGATTTGTGCCTTCGAAGTTGTTAATTTTTATGGCACCGGAACGATAGACCTCCTTGATAACGTAAGGACCTTCCCATTTAGAGAGAAGTGTTCCTGCAAAAAATCTTAAACGAGAGTTGTACAACAACACATAATCACCTACATTAAACTCACGCTTTTGTATCCTTTTGTCATGCCATCTTTTAACTTTTTCTTCAAACAGTTTGGCATTCTCATAGGCCTGGGTTCTCCATTCATCAAGTGAGCTAATGTCAAATAGCCTCTTCTCACCGGCAAGTTTGAAATCATAAGTGAGCTCTTTAATGGCCCAATATGCCTTGTGTTCTAGTTCGAGAGGTAAGTGACATGCTTTTCCATATACCATTTTACACGGAGACATACCCATAGGATTTTTATATGCAGTTCTATAGGCCCATAATGCATCATCAAGTTTTTTGGACCAATTCTTTCTAGATCTGTTAACAGTCTTTTGCAAAATTAATTTAATCTCTCTATTACTCAATTCTACTTGACCACTAGTCTGCGGGTGATATGGAGATGCAATTCTATGATTAATATCATACTTAGCGAGCATCTTATGAAAAGCACCATGAATAAAATGTGAACCACCATCAGTCATTAAATATCTAGGGTCTCCAAACCTCAGAAAAATAACTTCTTTAAGCATCTTAATAGTGGTGTTATGATCAGCACTACTAGTTGGAATAGCTTCTACCCACTTAGTAACGTAATGAACAGCAACTAAGATATGTGTATACCCATTAGAGGAAGGAAACGGTCCCATATAATCAAAGCCCCAAACATCAAATGGTTCAATAACAAGTGAATAGTTCATAGGCATTTCTTGATGTCTACTAATATTACCAATTCTTTGACATTCATCACAAGACAAAACAAACTTACGGGCGTCCTTGAAAAGAGTAGGCCAATAAAAACCGGATTGCAATACCTTATGTGCAGTTCTGTCTCCAGCGTGATGTCCTCCATAAGCTTCCACTACAAAAAAAAGACACATCCATGACATTTTGGGCTGAACGAATTTTTTTCTGTCATACATATGACACTTCTATGATGATAATTGTGATAAAACCCGGTATCATCATAGATGTGGTGGGCTCCTACTTCTATGACAAAAAATCATGATAGAAAATGGGCTTTTCGTCCTGGGCGGGCCGGAGACGCAGCTGCATGACATTCTTTGGGCCGTCCATGACGGATAAAACCGTGGTAGAAGCGAGGGCGAGGAAAATTTTGGGGAGTTCCTGGTTTCGGTGGGAGGTCGGGGGCCGAGCGATGCGTGTTTCTCTCATACACGTACGGGCATGTGTGCAAGGCATTGGCTCTAACTGAACCCGAGCGAGGCATTGGGCTCTAACTGAACCCGAGCGATTGCACTGCAGGCTACACGTTACTGAACCTGAGCGATCAATCGATGGCTGTTAACTGAACCCGATCGAGCGATTCCTTCGCTACTGCTGCTAACGGAAGCCGATCGATGCTGCCTCTGGGATGAACAGTGAGCGTT